>NW_027552050.1:0-50345 GCF_045843805.1 Urocitellus parryii | reverse complement strand
GAAATCAATAAATGTTATTCACCACATCAATAGACTTAAAAATAAGAACCATATGATCATCTCAATAGATGCAGAAAAAGCATTCGACAAAGTACAGCATCCCTTTATGTTCAAAACGCTAGAAAAATTAGGGATAACAGGATCATACCTCAACATTGTAAAAGCAATCTATGATAAGCCACAGGCCAGCATCACTCTGAATGGAGAAAAATTGAAGGCATTCCCTCTAAGATCTGGTACAAGACAGGGATGCCCTCTCTCACCACTTCTGTTCAACATAGTCCTCGAAACACTGGCCAGAGCAATTAGACAGTCAAAAGAAATTAAAGGCATAAAAATAGGAAAAGAAGAACTTAAATTATCACTATTTGCAGATGATATGATTCTATACCTAGCAGACCCAAAAGGGTCTACAAAGAAGCTATTAGAGCTAATAAATGAATTCAGCAAAGTGGCAGGATATAAGATCAACACGCATAAATCAAAGGCATTCCTGTATATCAGTGACAAATCCTCTGAAACGGAAATGAGGACAACTACTCCATTCACAATATCCCCCCCAAAAATAAAATACTTGGGAATCAACCTAACAAAAGAGGTGAAAGATTTATACAATGAAAATTACAGAACCCTAAAGAAAGACATAGAAGAAGACCTTAGAAGATGGAAAAACATACCCTGCTCATGGATAGGCAGAACTAACATCATCAAAATGGCGATATTACCAAAAGTTCTCTATAAGTTCAATGCAATGCCAATCAAAATCCCAACAGCATGTCTTGTAGAAATAGATAAAAGAATCATGAAATTCATATGGAATAATAAAAGACACAGAATAGCAAAAACAATACTAAGCAGGAAGTGTGAATCAGGCGGTATAGCCATACCAGACTTCAAACTATACTACAGAGCAATAGTAACAAAAACAGCATGGTACTGGTACCAAAACAGGCGGGTGGACCAATGGTACAGAATAGAGGACACAGTAACCAATCCACAAAACTACAACTATATTATATTTGATAAAGGGGCTAAAAGCATGCAATGGTGGAAGGATAGCATCTTCAACAAATGGTGCTGGGAAAACTGGAAATCCATTTGCACCAAAATGAATCTGAATCCCTATCTTTCGCCCTGCACAAAAGTTAACTCAAAATGGATCAAGGAGCTTGATATTAAATCAGAGACACGGCATCTGATAGAAGAAAAAGTTGGTTATGATCTACACGCTGTGGGATCAGGCTCCAAATTCCTCAATAGGACACCCATAGCGCTAGAGTTAACAACTAGAATCAACAAATGGGACTTACTCAAACTAAAAAGTTTTTTCTCAGCAAAAGAAACAATAAGAGAGATAAACAGGGAGCCTACATCCTGGGAACAAATCTTTACTCCACACACTTCAGATAGAGCCCTAATAACCAGAATATACAAAGAACTCAAAAAATTAGACAATAAGATAACAAATAACCCAATCAATAAATGGGCCAAGGACCTGAACAGACACTTCTCAGAGGAGGACATACAATCAATCAACAAGTACATGAAAAAATGCTCACCATCGCTAGCAGTCAGAGAAATGCAAATCAAAACTACCCTAAGATACCATCTCACTCCAGTAAGACTGGCAGCCATTAGGAAGTCAAACAACAATAAGTGCTGGAGAGGATGCGGGGAAAAGGGCACTCTTGTTCATTGCTGGTGGGACTGCAAATTGGTGCAACCAATTTGGAAAGCAGTATGGAGATTTCTCGGAAAGCTGGGAATGGAACCACCATTTGACCCAGCTATTCCCCTTCTCGGTCTATTCCCTAAAGCCCTAACAAGAGCATGCTACAGGGACACTGCTACATCGATGTTCATAGCAGCTCAATTCACGATAGCAAGATTGTGGAATCAGCCTAGATGCCCTTCAATAGATGAATGGATAAAAAAAATGTGGCATTTATACACTATGGAGTATTACTCTGCATTAAAAAATGACAAAATCATAGAATTTGGAGGAAAATGGATGGCATTAGAGCAGATTATGCTAAGTGAAGCTAGTCAATCTTTAAAAAACAAATACCAAATGACTCCTTTGATATAAGGGGTGTAAACAAGGACAGGGTAGGGACGAAGAGCTTGAGAAGAATATTTACAGTAAACAGGGATGAGAGGTGGGAGGGAAAGGGAGTGAGAAGGGAAATTGCATGGAAATGGAAGGCGATCCTCAGGGTTATACAAAATGTCATATAAGAGGAAAGGAGGGGTAAGACAAGAGAATACAAAAGGAAGAAATGATTTACAGTAGAAGGGGTAGAGAGAGAAAAGGGGAGGGGAGGGGAGGGGAGGGGAGGGGGGATAGTAGACAATAGGACAGACAGCAGAATACATCAGACACTAGAAAGGCAATATGTCAATCAATGGAAGGGTAACTGATGTGATACAGCAATTTGTATACGGGGTAAAAGCGGGAGTTCATAATCCACTTGAATCAAACCGTGTAATATGATGTATTAAGAACTATGTAATGTTATGAACGACCAATAAAAAAAATTAAAAAAAAAGAAACATCTGACATTGTAAAAAATATTAACAATATAACATGAAGTAAAAAATGCACAATAACACATTTTATACAGATATATATATATATATATATATATATATATATATATATATATATATATATATCTGTATGTGTGTGTATGAATATATATAAGTATGGATGTACATGTGTGTCTAAGCATTTTATAATTGTTAAATATATTATTACATAAGTAATTTAAGTAACTTTAAAGATAAGTTGCCTCTGTGATGGGAAAAGGATTTGTCAGAGCATGTTCTGGAGCATGTGTTACTACTGTTAGCATAGATTGATGGTGCAGATGAAAGGAAAATAGATCCCAGAGGTGGAGACACAAATTCAATGGAATCTGCTACTCTGTGAAACTTAGACTTGCTTCTTTGTTGAACATTTAACTTACCCTTTTCTTATTTGAAAATATTATGTGTACAAGAAATTATTTAATAATCTAATATTAATATTAACTCAGTGATCACACACAACAGTTATGTTTGTGAAGAACTGGAAAGAGAACTTATTTTTTGTGATAATAAGTGGAATAAATTGCAACTGTATGTGATGAAACTTCTTTAGCCCCTCCTATTTCCTCTCAGACTTTATACACTCCAACAGAAGACCATAAACTCTATAGCTTGTAAACAATAGAAATTTATTTCTCTTGGTTCTAGAGCCTGGTAGATAAACTAGTTTGTGAGAGCCCATTCCTAGCTAATGGATGGTATCATTTTGTGTGTCCTCACATAGCAGAAAGTAAAAACTCTGGTCTCTTCAGCCCCTTAAAAAGACGCTAATCCCATTGGTAATGGCTCCCAAATACCTTATCTCCTCATACCTCATATCCTCACATTGGGGGTTAAGATATATATATATATATATATATATATATATATATATATATACACACATATGTATATATATATATATATATATTCACATACATTTATAAATATAAATATATATATAAATATATATATATTTGAGGAGTAAATATTCAGATGGTAGCACCACGTGTGCCCAGTCAGATCGATGCCTGTTTCTCTGGGCACACACCTGAGAGACTTATTCACACTGACCGTCTTTCTGCCAGTGTCACCTCTGCCATTTCAGTTTTGATCCATGCTACTGACAAGCAAAGGAATTGGAGAACAGCACTGTGAGTTTTCTATTTTACATCATCTTGACAACTTAAAATCTCCCCAAACAACACAATTCTTTCAGAATTCTCAGTTACATTTTGATTCTAGAGATTCATTTTAGGGGATTTAAGATTCCTCACCTTGACCTCACCTCTTTGTAATTGCTGGTTTTGAGCCTGATATTTAAATTTTTATTTTCCTCAAGAAATTCAAAGTCTGAATTACTGTCATTTAATAAAGCATGAGAAGGAGACCCTGAAATCAGAGGAGGACCATGTCAATTTTTTCCTGAGAAACTGTTGCAGAACTAAATCTTGTGCTTCTTTCCAGAATGATCTTTCTGTACAAGGGTGTTACCTTCCTGCTTAGAATAATCCAAAATAGAAGCAAGTAAAGTTTAGATTTACTGAAAATCTCAGCCTACAATCTAAGTTAATCAAGAGAACACATTTATAGCTAAATGAAGACCAAATTCATTGAAGTTTGATGTGTCATAGAAAATCATATAATCATTAACAAAGTCTAAAAGGGTGGATATTTTAGTTTATTTTTAAAAACAATTGATTGAATTTAACCTTATTAGTCTATTGGTTTTCTCATTCAGACACATATATAGTAATGGGCATTTTAAATTATGATAGCTTTGTTTCCATATCTCATTCCTTCAGACAAGGGGACAAATTGGTGCTCATCTTCAAGGTATCTAAAATGAAAATACCATCTGATAGACATAAAGAAACAAAGAGAATACCAAGCTACAAAGATAGGTGCTGGTGGGACTTAATGGCTATGGAGAAAAGAGTAAAGGACATATATATGGATATATGGATGTGAAATAAATAACCTGTATTCTCTGGTTTCTTTCTGATTTATCCTAAACCCAGTGTCTCTTGTAGGCTAAGGTAGGACCTGTTTGGAGCCTCCCTCTTCTGCTCTACTGTGACTTCCCTTCCTTTGGGAAGTCACAGTAGAGCCTGGTAAAGACTGATAAAAACCAGAGTGGTTCCAAACTAAGCCAAGAGAGAATATTATTTCTTAGACTTTTTGGAATGTGATCAAGGCAATTAATTTGGACCAAAGAGGAGGTCAAATGTAGAAAGACAAGAGTCACTTATCTATTGTTAACTTTTGTATTTAACTCACCTTATGTGGAGAGTGAGTGAATTTGAATTCTGGATCTACCACTTAAGAGTGTGCTATAGGCAATATTGAAATCATTCCACTCCTCAGCTTCCTAATATGTAAAATAGGCTACTATGGGTACATCCCTCATAGAGCTGTTGAGACAAATAAAAAGTAAACAGACAAGTGGGGACTGACCAATACTGAGCACTAGATATGTGTTTATCTTTTACCATTTTCTATCTTTAATCAAACAAATATCTGGGTTCTGATATTTTCTTTGCTTAGAGAAATGATTAAGATTTTCAAAATGTCAAACTAATTTTATCATCCAAATCCCTGAAATTTTACATTTATCTTGAGAAGATTCTATGTGCACCAGAAATAATGTGATGTTATGGATATACTGTGGATTTCTCAAAATGCAGAATAATTACCTCTAAGATCTCCCACAGATCATTTTTAAAATAATTAATTATGTATTACAGCACACTGGTAAATTTGAAAACCTTTATTGTATAAGGTTTTCACTTCACTGCTAAATAATGTAATATTATTTATAATATTACATTCCTTTTATCACTTATTTCAGATACATGAAGTCACTCAGTTCATGGTACGCTGGTAGCCTTAGTCTATGATAGGTTTATCCCTCACTTTATTATTTATTATTTCCACCTCTGTTATGATTTAAATATGAGGTGGTCCCAGAAAGCTCATGTGTGAAACAATGCAGGAAGGTTTTAAGGTGAAATGATTGGGCTATGATAGCCTTAACCCAATCAATGTATTTATCAATCCGCATTAATAATGATTAACTGAGTGGTAACTGGGGACAGGTAGAGTGTGGGTAGAGGACGTGGACATTAAGGGTGTGCCCTTGGTGTATATATTTTATATCTGGCTAGTGGAGTCTCTCTGCTTCCTAACGTAATGTCTTCAACTGTTTCCTTCCACCACACTCTTCTTCCCCTGATGTTCAGCCTCACTTCGGGCCCCAAGGAATGGAGCCAGCTGTCCATGGGTTGATACCTCTGAAACCATGAGCCCCCAAATTAACTCTTCCTCCTTTGCAATTATTCTTGTCATGTCTTTTGGTCACAGGAGTGAAAAAGCTGACTAAAACTGCCTCTGTTCCCTGTGTCAGTCATTTCCCTGTTATCTCTGATTCCCCATTGGTCTGCTTTTCCCATGCTCTTCTCCTGGTCTGTTTTTTTTTAACACAGGGAACTGACCCTCACTGAAGTAAATTCCCAGGATCCTTTATTCTCTGGAATTCAGCCAGGCTAGGTATATTGGAGACATTGAAAGGATAATGGAGAAATGGAGGGGCATAAAAAAGTCATGTGGATTTTTCTATTGTCTTTTTTTTGTTTGTTTTTTGAAAGCAGAGAGGGGGAAATTTTATTTTCTTAGAAAGTTCAGATCTTTTTTTTTAATTGGTTGCTCAAAACATTACAATGCTCTTGACATATCATATTTCATACATTAGATACAAGTGGGTTATAAACTCCCATTTTTACCGTACATACAGATTGCAGAATCACATCGGTTACACATCCACGTTTATACATATTGCCATACTAGTGTCTGTTGTATTCTTTGTTTTTAACAGAGTATTGGCTGTGAATCCACCTTCTTCTAGGTAGTCCCTTTCTGTGGTTTTAGCTCCCACCAGATATCCCTTCGCCCACTGTGTTAGCGCGCACACACACACACACACATGCAGACACATACCTACAGTGAATCAGTGGTATACACAAGATTAGATTCATCAGCAATTTTATCTAAACTATAATCTGGTTCCCTGTCTTATTTAAAAATGCAAAAATTTTGTCCATGGTACTTACAGATAATATCTGGTAATATGCCATATTTACTCTTTAGCAACTTGAATGTGTATGTATAAATGCAGACAAGTGCTCTGGAATTGAAGTAACAACTGATTTGCTTTCATATGAGGTGCAGATATATATCTAAAGTTGAGTAAGTTGGTATCATTCTGTATTTTATTTTTCTCCCTTTTAAAATTCTAATGTTGTATAATTTGAAAACTATTCAGGTGAAACTTCAGAGCTGTACTGAATTGTTGTTGGTAATTTATTGATAATAGCTCAGTGATTGTGCCTGGTAACCACAGGGCAGAGTATACTAAGATATCCTGACATACTGAAAATACCCAATATTTGGGCAGTATTTTACAAAGAATTATTATAAGTGACTGATAAAACAAAACTGTTGAACAAGCTTTATTATCATTCTCATTTTATGGTTGAGGAAACCAGAGCTGAGGAAATTTTCTTTTGGCTTTTTCAAAATCACTCAGTCAAAAATGAAAGCCAGGGAGGTGGTAAAAAGAAAATACAAGAACCCAGGAGGATTTAAATGTAGAAATAAACAGTTGTAAATATCAATATGCTAGTCTTTACCCAAGCCAGCAAAATGGCACAAAGGCAAAGGATAAAGGTCCACTCATGAGTGAAAAGCAAAAGGCCAGCAAGGGAAAAGAATACTCTGTTGATGTGGAAGAACTAACGTGATCTCGTTACCATAATTTAGCCCCAGTCATTCTGTAATGATTTAGATATGAGGTTTCCCCAAAGGTCGTGTGTGAGAAAATGCAGGAAAGTTTAGAGGTAAAAAGATTGAGTTATGAAAGCCTTAATCTAATCAGTGAATTAATCCACTTGAATGGATTAACTGGGTGGTAAATGTAGGTGGCTGGAGAGATGAATTGTTGGGGGAGGGGCAAGTGTTTGGAATTTATATTTTGTGAGGGGAGCTACCTCTCCACTTCCTGATTATCATAGTCTGTGATGCTTTCCTCCATTATACACTTCTGCCCTGAAATTCTTCCTTACTTAGGACTAGAGCAATGGATTCAGCCTTCTATGGACTGAGGACTTCTGGAAATGTGAGCCCCCCAGAAAGCTTTTCTTCCTCTAAAATTGTTCTTGTTTTCTGAGGAATCTCCAAACTGCTTTCCACGGTGATTGCATCAATTTGCAGCTCCACCAGCAGAATGTAAGTGTACCTTTTCCCTCACATCCTTGCCAACATTTACTGGTACTAGTATTCTTGATAATTGCCATTCTGAATGGAGTGAGATGGAATCTCAGTGGAGTTTTAATTTGCATTTCCCTAATTGCTAGAGATGTTGGACATTTTTTTTTCATAGGTGTGTTAGCCATTTGTATTTGACTCAGTTATCCCATGACTTGGTATATACCCCAAGACTTAAAATCAGCATATTACAGTGACACAGCCACATAATGTTAATAGCAGCTCAATTCCATAGCTAAGCTATGGAACCAACCTGGGTGCACTTCAACAGATGAATGGATGAAGAAGACGTGGTATATATACACAATGGAATGTTACTCAGCTATAAAGAAGAATAAAATTATGGCACCTTCCTGTACATGGATGGAACTGGAGACTGTTATGCTAAGTGAAATAAGTTAGTTCCAAAAAACCAAAGGCCAAATGTTCTGTGATATGTGAATGCCAACCCATAATAAAGGTGGGGATAAGGAAGAACAGAAGTTTACTGGATTAAACAAAGGAGAATAAATGGAAGGGACAGGGGATAGGAATAAGAAAGATAGAAGAAGAAATCGGACATAACTTTCCTATGTTTATATGTAAATACACAACCAGTCAAACTCCATACCATGTAAAATAGAAAGGATGGGATCCTCATTAGAATAAATTATACTCCATATATGTATAATATGTCAAAATACACTCTACTGACAGGTATATCTAAAAGGAACAAATAAAAAAAATAAAAGTTAAATAAACTTGTTCATGTTAGGTCTTTTGGTCTCAGCAGTGAAAAAAAACTAACTAAAACACATACCTTTGTTATATTTCAGAAAAAGAAATAGAAAAATTAAAACAAAGAGCACATGCTTAGTTTAAAATTGTCTTAGCAGTGAGGAAGAGGGAAATGGTGTGGGATTGGAACTCAAATGCTTTCTCTGTAATTTTCCAAATAAAAATATGTTTTGATTATAACATAAAAAAAAGAAAGTATTATCAAGATTGGATGAAAAAATGTTTGCTGAGATTTCATTAAACACGTAGTTGTGGGGAAGTTTGCCACCCCCTGTCAATGAAAGTGATTTTCGTCAGTCTCTGCTTGGGGCTATTTCAATAGGAAACAAACCATAGAGATAGAACCTGGAACCACTTTATTGTGCCACGTTTCAAAGAGCTAGCACACACCGTGTTTGATTTAGAGTCCAATCTACATGTAACCATATAGGAGAAAGCAGAGTGAAACCTAAAATAGAAACGGTTACTGCAAATGAACGGTTTATCCTAGAAGAACGAAATTTGGTGAGCCACGTGGGATTGGTGTACTGATCATTACCTGAAAGTACCATCAAGATTGGGTGAAAAAATGTTTGCTGAGATTTCAGGAAACTCGTAGGTTTTTGGCAGCTTGGCAATGCCTTTCAATGAAAGTGATTTTCGTCAGTCTCTTCTTGGGGCTACTTCAATAGGAAACAAACCATATAGACAGAACTTGGAACTACGTTATTGTGCCATATTCCAAACAGCTAGCACAAACCGTGTTTGATTTAGATTTCAATCTACATGTATCCATATAGGAGAAAACAGAGTGAAACCTAAAAATGAAAACGGTTACTGCAAACGAATGGTTTAACCTAAAAGAACGAAATTTGGTGAGCCAAGTGGGATTGGTGCACTGATCATTACCTGAAGGTATCATCAAGATTGGGTGAAAAAATATTTCCTGAGATTTCAGGAAACTCGTAGTTTTTGGGAAGTTTGCCACCCCTTTTCAATGAAAGTGATTCTCCTCCGACGCTGCTTGAGGCTACTTTAGTAGGAAACAAACAATAGAGATATAAATTGAAACTAATTTATTATGCCAAGTTTCAAAGAGCTAGCAGAAACCATGTTTGATTTAGAGGTCCAACTACATGTATCCATATAGGAGAAAACAGAGTGAAACCTAAAATAGAAACGGTTCCTGCAAATGAACGGTTTATCCTAGAAGAACGAAATTTGGTGAGCAAAGTGGGATTGGTGTACTGATCATTACCTGAAAGTATCATCAAGATTGGGTGAAAAAATGTTTGCTGACATTTCAGGAAACTCGTAGTTTTTTGGCAGCTTGGCAACCCCTTTCAATGAAAGTGATTTTCGCCAGTCTCTGCTTGGGGCTACTTCAATAGGAAACAAACCGTAGAGATAGAACTTGGAACCACTTTATTGTGCCAAGTTTCAAAGAGCTTGCACAAACCGTGATTGATTTAGAGTTCAATCTACATGTATCCATATAGAAGAAAACAGATTTAAACCTAAAAATGAAAACGGTTACTGCCAACGAACGGTTTAACCTAGAAGAACGAAATTTGGTGAGCCAATTGGGATTGGTATACTGATCATTACCTGTAAGTATCATCAAGATTGAGTGAAAAAATGTTTGCTGAGATTACAGGAAACTCGATGTTTTTGGAATCTTGGCAACCCATTTCAATGAAAGTGTTTCTCGTCAGACTCTGCTTGGTCTACTTCAGTAGGAAACAAACCATAAAGACAGAATTTGGAAGTACTTTATTGTTCCAAGTTTCAAAGAGCTAGCAGAAACCGTGTTTGATTTAGATTTCAATCTACATGTATCCATATAGGAGAAAACAGAGTGAAACCTAAAAATGAAAACGGTTACTGCCAACGAACGGTTTAACCTAGAAGAACGAATTTGGTGAGCCAATTGGGATTGGTATACTGATCATTACCTGAAAGTGTCATCAAGATTGGGTGAAAAAATGGTTCCTGAGATTTCTGGAAACTTGTAGTTTTGGGAAGTTTGCCACCCCTTTTCAATGAAAGTGATTCTCCTCAGACTCTGCTTGAGGTTACTTCAGTAGGAAACAAACAATAGAGATATCAATTGGAACTAATTTATTGTGCCAAGTTTCAAAAAGCTAGCAGAAACCGTGTTTGATTTAGATTTCCAAATACATGTATCCATATAGGAGAAAACAGAGTGAAACCTAAAAATGAAAAAGGTTACTGCCAACGAAAGGTTTATCCTAGAAGAACGAAAATTGGTGTGCCAATTGGGATTGGTGTACTGATCACTACCTGAAAGTATAATCAAGATTGGGTGAAAAAAATGTTTGCTGAGATTTCGAAAAACTCGTAGTTTTTTGGAAGTTGGCAATCCCTTTAAATGTAAGTGATTCTCCTCAGACTCTGCCTGAGGCTACTTCAGTACTAAACAAACAATAGAGATAGAACTTGGAACTAATTTATGGTGCCAAGTTTCAAAGAGCTAGCAGAAATCGTGTTTGAATTAGAGTTCCAACTACATGTATCCATATAGGAGAAAACAGAGTGAAACCTAAAAATGAAAATGGTTACTGCCAACGAACGGTTTAAACAAGAAGAAAGAATTTGGGTGAGCCAAGTGGGATTGGTGCACTGATCATTACATGAAAATATCATCAAGATTGGGTGAAAAAATGTTTGCTGAGATTTGAGGAAACTCGTAGTTTTTTGGAAGCTTGGCAACCCTTTTCAATCAAAGTGATTCTCCTCTGACTCTGCTTGAGGCTACTTCAGTAGGAAAGAAACAATAGAAATATAATTTGGAACTAATTTATTGTGCCAAGTCAAAGAGCTAGCAGAAACCGTGTTTGATTTAGAGTTCAATCTACATGTAACCATATAGGAGAAAACAGAGTGAAACCTAAAAATGAAAATGGTTACTGCCAACGAACGGTTTATCCTAGTAGAACAAAATTTGGTGAGCAACGTGGGATTGGTGTAGTGATCATTACCTGAAAGTATCATCAAGGTTTGGTGAAAAAATATTTGCTGAGGTTTCAGGAATCCTGTAGTTTTTTGGCAGCTTGGCAACCCCTTTCAATGAAAGTGATTTCCTCAGCCTCTGTTTGCAACTGCTTCCATAGGAAACAAACCATAGAGATAGAACTTGGGACTACTTTATTGTGCCAAGTTTCAAAGACCTAGCACAAATCGTGTTTGATTTAGAACTCCAACTACATGTATCCATATAGGAGAAAACAGAGTGAAACATAAAAATGAAAACGGTTACTCCCAACTAACGGTTTATCCTACAAGAACGAAATTTGGTGAGCCAAGTGGGATTGGTGTACTGATCATTACCTGAAAGTATCATCAAGATTGGGTGAAAAAATGTTTGCTGAGATTACAGGAAACTCGATGTTTTTTGGAAGCTTGGCAACCCCTTTCAGTGACAGACTTTCTCGTCAGTCTCTCCTTGGGGCTACTTCAATACCAAAAAACCGTAGAGATAGAACTTGGAACCACTTTATTGTGCCAAGTTTCAAAGGCCTAGCAGGAACCGTGTTTAATTCAGAGTTCAATCTACATGTATCCATATAGGAGAAAACAGAGTGAAACCTAAAAATGAAAATGGTTACTGCCAACGAACGGTTTAAACTAGAAGAAAGAATTTGGGTGAGCCAAGTGGGATTGGTGCACTGATCATTACATGAAAGTATCATCAAGATTGGGTGAAAAAATGTTTCCTGAGATACAGGAAACTCGATGTTTTTGGAAGCTTGGCAACCCCTTTCAATGAAAGTGTCTTTCATCAGTCACTGCTTGGGGCTATTTCAATTGGAAACAAACCATAGTTATACAACTTGGAACCACTTTACTGTGACAAGTTTCAAAGAGCTAGCACAAACCGTGTTTGATTTACATTTCTAACTACATGTATCCATATAGGAGAGAACAGAGTGAAACCTCAAAATGAAAACGGTTACTACAAACGAACGGTTTAACCTAGAAGAACGAATTTGGTTGAGCCAAGTGGGATTGGTGCACTGATCATTACCTGAAAGTATCATCAAGATTGGGTGAAAAAATGTTTGCTGAGATTTCAGGAAACTCATAGTTTTTTGGAATCTTGGCAACCCCTTTCAATAAAAGTGGTTTTCGTCAGTCTCTGCTTGGGACTACTTCAATAGGAAATAAACCATAGAGATAGAACTTGGAACTACTTTATTGTGCCAAGTTTCAAAGAGTTAGCACAAACTGTGTTTGATTTAGATTTCAATCTACATGTATCCATATAGGAGAAAACAGAGTGAAACCTAAAAATGAAAACGGTTACTGCAAACGAACGGTTTAAAGTAGAAGAACGAAATTTGGTGAGCCAAGTAGGATTGGTGTTCTGATCATGACCTAAAAGTATTACCAAGATTGGGTGAAAAAATGTTTGCTGAGATTTCAGGAAACTCGTAGTTTTTTGGAAGCTTGGCAATCCTTTTCAATGAAAGTGATTATCCTCAGACTCTGCTTGAGGCTACTTCAGTAGGATACAAACAATAGAGATACAACTTGGAACTAATTTATTGTGCCAAGTTTCAAAGAGCTAGCACAAACCGTGTTTGATTTAGAGCTCCAAATACATGTATCCATATAGGAGAAAACAGAGTGTAACATAAAAATGAAAACGGTTACTGCCAACTAACGGTTTATCCTACAAGAACGAAATTTGGTGAGCCAAGTGGGATTGGTGTACTGATCATTACCTGAAAGTATCATCAAGATTGCGTGAAAAAATGTTTCCTAAGATTTCAGGAAACTCGATGTTTTTTGGAATCTTGGCAACCCCTTTCAATGAAAGTGATTTTCGTCAGTCTCTGCTTGGGGCTACTTCAATACCAAACAAACCGTAGAGATAGAACTTGGAACCACTTTATTGTGCCAAGTTTCAAAGGCCTAGCAGAAACCGTGTTTGATTCAGAGTTCAATCTACATGTATCCATATAGCACAAAACAGAGTGAAACCTAAAAATGAAAATGGTTACTGCGAACGAACGGTTTAAACTAGAAGAAAGAATTTGGGTGAGCCAAGTGGGATTGGTGCACTGATCATTACATGAAAGTATCATCAAGATTGGGTGAAAAAATATTTGCTGAGATTTCAGGAAACTCGTAGTTTTTTGGAAGCTTGGCAACCCTTTTCAATCAATGTGATTCTCCTCTGACTCTGCTTGAGGCTACTTCAGTAGGAAAGAAACAATAGAAATATAATTTGGAACTAAGTTATTGTGCCAAGTCAAAGAGCTAGCAGAAACCGTGTTTGATTTAGAGTTCAATCTACATGTAACCATATCGGAGAAAACAGAGTGAAACCTAAAAATGAAAACGGTTACTGCCAACGAACGGTTTATCGTAGAAGAACGAAATTTGGTGAGCCAAGTGGGATTGGTGTACTGATCATTACCTGAAAGTATCATCAAGATTGGGTGAAAAAATTGCTTAGATTTCAGGAAACTCCTATTTTTTTGGCAGCTTGGAAACCTCTTCAATGAAAGTGTTTTTCGTCAGTCTCTGCTTGGGGCTACTTCAATAGGAAACAAACCGTAGAGATAGAACTTGGAACCACTTTACTGTGCCAAGTTTCGAAGAGCTAGCACAAACGGTGTTTGATTTAGATTTCAATCTACATGTATCCATATAGGAGAAAACAGAGTGAAACCTAAAAATGAAAACGGTTACTGCCAACGAACGGTTTAACGTATATGAACGAAATATGGTGACACAAGTGGGATTGCTGTACTCATCATTACCTGAAAGTATCATCAACATTGGGTGAAAAAATGTTTGCTGAGATTTCAGTAAACTCATCGTTTTTGGGAAGTTTGCCACCCCCTTTTCAATGAAATTGTTTTTCGTCAGTCTCTGCTTGGGTATACTTCAATAGGAAACAAACCGTAGAGATAGAACATGGAACTAGTTTATAGTGCCAAGTTTCAAAGGGCTAGCACAAACCGTGATTGAATTATAGTTCAATCTATATGTATTCGTATAGGAGAAAACAGAGTGAAACCTAAAAATCAAAATGGTTACTGCCAACGAACGGTTAAACCTAGAAGAACGAAATTTGGTGAGACAAGTGGGATTGGGGTACTGATCATTACCTGAAAGTATCATCAAGATTAGGTGAAAAAATATTTGCTGAGATTACAGGAACCTCGATGTTTTTTGGTAGCTTGGCAACCCCTTTCAATGAACGTGTTTCTCGTCAGACTCTGCTTGGGGCTACTTCAGTAGGAAACAATCCCTAAAGATAGAACTTGGAAGTATTTTATTGTGCCATGTTTCAAAGAGCTAGCACAAACCGTGTTTCATTTAGAGTTCCAAATACATGTATCCATATCGGAGAAATCAGAGTGAAACTTAAAAATGAAAATGGTTACTGCCAACGAACGGTTTAACCAAGAAGAACGAAATTTGGTGAGCCAAGTGGGATTGGTGTACTGAGCATTACCTGAAAATATCATCAAGATTGGTTGAAAAATATTTGCTGAGATTACAGGAAACTCGATGTTTTTTGGCAGATTGGCTACCCCTTTCAATGAAAGTGATTTTCGTGAGTCTCTGCTTGGGCCTGCTTCAATAGGAAACAATCCATAGAGATAGAACTTGGTACTACTTTATTGAGCCGAGTTTCATAGAGCTAGCACAAACCGTGATTGATTTAGAGTTCAATCTACGCATATCCATATAGGAGAAAACAGACTAAAACATAAAACGAAAACGGTTACTGCAAACGAACGGTTAAACTTGGAAGAACGAAATTTGGTGAGCCAAGTGGGATTGGTGTACTGATCATTACCTGAAAGCATCATCAATATTGGGTGAAAAAATGTTTGCTGAGATTACAGGAAACTCATAGTTTTTGGGATGTTTGCCACCGCTTTTCAATGAAAGTGATTCTACTCAGACTCTGCTTGAGGCTATTTCAGTAGGAAACAAACAATAGAGATATAACTTGGAAATACTTTATTGTGCCAAGTTTCAAACAGCTAGCACAAATCGTGTGTGATTTAGAGTTCAATCTACATGTAGCCATATAGGAGAAAACAGAGTGGAACCTAAAAATGAAAATGGTTACTGCCAACGAACGGTTAAACCTAGAAGAACGAAATTTGGTGAGCCAAGTGGGATTGGTGTACTGATCATTACCTGAAAGTATCATCAAGATTGGGTGAAAAAATGTTTGCTGAGATTTCAGGAAACTCGTCGTTTTTTGGCAGCTTGGCAACCACTTTCAATTAAAGTGATTTTCGTCAGTCTCTGCTTGGACCCTCTTCAATAGGAAACAAACCATAGAGATAGAACTTGGAAATACTTTATTGTGCCAAGTTTCAAAGAGCTAGCACAAACCGTGTTTGATTTAGAGTTCCAACTACATGTATAAATATAGGAGAAAACAGAGTGAAACCTAAAAATGAAAACGGTTACTGCCAAGGAACGGTTTGACATAGAAGAACGAAACTTGGTGAGCCAATTGGGATTGGAATACTGATCATTACCTGAAAGTATCATCAAGATTGGGTGAAAAAATGTTTGCTGAGATTACAGGAAACTCGATGTTTTTTGGAAGCTTGGCAACCCCTTTCAATGAAAGTGTTTTTCTTCAATATCTGCTTGGCGCTACTTCAGTAGGAAACAATCCCTAAAGATAGAACTTGGAAGTACTTTATTGTGCCAAGTATCAAAGAGCTAGCACAAACCGTGTTTGATTTAGAGTTCCAACTACATGTATCCTTATAGGAGAAAACAGAGTGAAACGTAAAAATGAAAACGGTTACTGCAAACGAACGGTTTAACCTAGAAGAAAGAAACTCAGTGAGCCAAGTGGGATTGGTGTACTGATCATAACCTGAAAGTATCATCAAATTGGGTGTAAATTGTTTGCTGAGATTTCAGGAAACTCGTAGTTTTTTGGCAGCTTAGCAACCCCTTTCAATGAAAGTGATTTTCGCCAGTATCTGCTTAGGGCTACATCAATGGGAAAGAAACCATATGGATAGAACATGGAACAAGTTTATTGTGTCAAGTTTCAAAGACCTAGCACAAACCGTGTTTGATTTAGAGTTCCAAATACATGTATTCATATATTAGAAAACAGAGTGAAACCTAATAATGAAAACGGTTACTGCAAACGAACGGTTTAACTTGGAAGAACGAAATTTGGCTAGCCAAGTTGGATTGGTGAACTGATCATTACCTGAATGTATCATCAAGATTGGTTGAAAGAATATTTGCGTAGATTTCAGGAAACTCGAAGTTTTTTGGTGCTTTTCTACCCCTTTCAATCTAAGTGATTTTCGGCAGTCTCTGCTTAGGGCTACATCAATGGAAAAGAAACCGTAAAAATAGGACTTAGAACTACTTTATTGTGTCAAGTTTCAAAGAGGTAGCACAAACCGTGTTTGATTTATTGTTCCAAGTAAATGTATCCATATATTAGAAAACAGAGTGAAACCTTAAAATTAAAACGGATACTGCAAACGAACGGTTTAACTTGGCTGAACGAAATTTGGTGACCCAAGTGGGATTCGTGTCCTGATCATTACCTGAAAGTATCATCAAGATTGGGTCAAAAAATGTTTGCTGAGATTTCAGGAAACTCGTAGTTTTTTGGATGCTTTTCTACGCCTTTCAATCTAAGTGATTTTCGCCAGTCTCTGCTTAGGGCTACATCAATGGGAAAGAAACCGTAAAAATAGAACTTGGAACTACTTTATTGTGTCAAATTTCAAAGAGGTAGCACAAATGGTGTTTGATTTAGTGTTCCAACTACATGTATCCATATATGAGAAAACAGAGTGAAACCTAAAAATGAAAACGGTTACTGCAAACGAACGGTTTAACCTAGAAGAACTAAATTTGGTGAGCCACGTGGGACTGGTGTACTGATCATGACCTGAAAGTATCATCAAGATTGGTTGAAAAAATGTTTGGGGAGATTTCAGGAAACTCGTAGTTTTTAGGAAGCTTGGCAAACCCTTTCAATGAAAGTGATTTTCGCCAGTCTCTGCTTAGGGCTACATCAATGGCAAAGCAACGAAAAGGATAGAACTTGGAACTACATTATCGTGTCAAGTTTCAAAGAGCTAGCACAAACCATGTTTGATTCAGAGTTCCAAATACATGTATCCATGATTTAGAAAACAGAGTGAAACCTAAAAATTAAAACGGTTACTGCAAACGAACGGTTTAATTTGGAAGAACGAAATCGGTGAACCAGTAGGATTCGTGTCCTGATGATTACTTGAAAGTATCATTAAGATTGGTTTAAAAAATGTTTGCTGAGATTTCAGGAAACTCATAGTTTTTTGGAAGCTTGGCAACCCCTTTCAACCAAGTGATTTTCGCCAGTCTCTGCTTAGGGCTACATCAGTGGGAAAGAAACCATATGGATAGAACTTGGAACTACTTTACTGTGTCAAGTTTCAAAGAGCTAGCACAAACCGTGTTTGATTTAGAGTTCCAAATACATGTATCCATATAGGAGAAAACAGAGTGAAACCTAAAATTGAAAACGGTTACTGCAAACGAACGGTTTAACCTAGAAGAACGAAATTTGGTGAGCCAAGTGGGATTGGTGTCCTGATCATGACCTGAAAGTATCATCAAGATTGGTTTTCAGAAAAAATCAAAGTGATACAGTGCCAGGGATCCCAACAGCCAGCAGCAGGACCCGGGAGATCCAGGCCAACTGATTCGCGCGGCCTGCCCTGCGGCTACAGAAGGCATGGCGCCTCAGGGAAGCCATTAATTAGCAAGCCGGGAGGTTAGGGACTGCCACTAGGTGGAATCCCGCCAGCCAATCCCACACGGACCCTTGGGCCAAGCATGGGATCTCAGAATGGGAAGGAAGCGATACAGTCCCATCCCCCACAGCGGACACTCCACCAAGGCAGTCAGCGGCCACCATCCGGTAAAGCGGAAGGATACACCGCCACTCTCCTTCAGAGTGCAACATCAAAACAGGTTTGTGTCATTCAGCTCACCCCCCAGACAGCGGGGATTCGCATAAAATCTCTCCTAGGCTTGCCGGGAGACGGAGTATCAAGCTGAGCCTCCATAAAGACTAGGGGGAAACTAGAGACACCTGACCTCCAACCCCTCCTCCCAGTAGCAGCCAAAGCGATACCTGGCTAGCCAGCGCTGGGGGAGGGGCAAGAAAAAAAATCAAAGTGATAGAGTGCCAGGGATCCCAACAGACTGCAGCAGGACCCGGGAGATCCAGGCCAACTGATTCGAGTGGCCTGCCCCGCAGCTACAGAAGGCTTGGCACCTCAGAGAAGCCATTAATTAGCAAGCAGGGATGTTAGGGCCTGCCATTAGGTGGAATCCCACCAGCCAAGCCCACACGGACCCTTGGACTGACTACGGGATTTCAGAAGGGGAAGGAAGCAGTACAATCCCGTCCCATCCCCTACAGCAGACACTCCATCCAGGCAGTCAGCGGCCACCATCCGGGAAAGCTGAAGGATACACCACCACTCTCCAACAGCTTGCAACATCAAAACAGCCAGCAGCAGGACCCCGGAGATCCAGGCCAAGTGATTTGCGCGGCCAGCCCCGCGGCTACAGAAGGCGTGGCGCCTCAGAGAAGCCATTAATTAGCAAGCAGGGAGGTTAGGGACTGCCATTAGGTGGAATCCCGCCAGCCAAGCCCACCGCCCATGCCCGGAACAGGCCCAGCGACCTGCCAGCATGGTAGTCACGACACCCCAATTGGAATAGGGGCAGAGCAGAGCTGCCTTCCACTCCCGGAACAGGCCCAGAGAGCCGCCAGCGTGGTAGACACGTCACCCCAATTGGAGTAGGGGCACAGCCGCCGCCCGCACCTGCAAGGGAGACTTTTCAACTATACAAGAGCAACATAAATAAATAGGGGGTAAATTTCAAAAACACAACAGTTGCACCAAGCAGAAAGAAACGCGAGCAGTATGAAAATACAAGGAAAGAAAGGACCACAAGCAATGCAGTTCAACTCAACTTTAGAAGAGGTAATAGCTGCAACAGATGGAATATCAGATAAAGAGTTCAGGATATATATGCTTCAGATGATCTGGAGTCTCAAGGAAGACATGAGACAGCAAAATCAGATAATGAAAGATCACATTGACAAACAAATCCAGGAAGTAAAAGATCAATTTCACAGGGAGATAGAGGTAATAAAAAACAAACAAATAGGAATTCTAGAAATGCAGGAAACAATAAACCAACTTAAAAACTCAATTGAGAATACTACCAGCAGAGTAGATCACTTAGAAGAGAGAACATCAGACAATGAAGACAAAGTATTTCAACTGGAAAAGAACATAGACAGCTCAGCAAGTCTGCTAAGAAACCATGAGCAGAACATCCAAGAATTATGGGACAATATCAAAAGACCAAATTTAAGAGTCATTGGGATACAGGAAGGCACAGAGCTCCATTCCAAAGGAATAAACAGTCTATTCAGTGAAATAATACGAGAAAACTTCCCAGAATTGAAGAATGGGACAGAATCCCAAATCCTAGAAGCCTACAGGACGCCGAATGTGCAAAATCATAAGAGATCCACACCTAGACACATTATAATGAAGATGTCCAACATACAGAATAAGGAGAGAATTTTAAAAGCTGCAAGAGAAAGAAAGCAGTTTACATTTAGGGGTAAACAAATCAGGATAACAGCTGATCTCTCAACACAGACTCTGAAAGCTAGAAGATCCTGGAATAACATATTTCAAGCACTGAAAGACACTGGGCTCCAACCAAGAATCGTGTATCCGGCGAAATTAAGCTTCAGGTTAGAAGATGAAATTAAAACCTTCCACGATAAACAAAAGTTAAAAGAATTCGCAGCTAGAAAACCATCTCTTCAAAAAATCCTTGGCAAAACATTACAGGAAGAGTAAATGGAAAATAACATTGAAAACCAACAATGGGAGGTAGGACAGTAAAGGGGGGAAAGTAGTCAAAGAGGATAACAAATCAGGTTTAGTAACATCAATAAACAAATATGGCTAGAAGAACAAACCATATCTCAATAATAACCCTAAATGTTAATGGCTTAAACTCACCAATTAAGAGACACAGGCTAGCGATACTTTAGAGAGACAATGTTCGGGTTGGGAAAACAGAATACCTAAGCAAAGAATACATCCTGTTGTATAACATAAAGTCTAGGGTCTCTGGTTGGCTAGAAGCTGGGCAAGCGCAGAAGCTCCACAAGCCCAGGGCACCTCCTCCCTTCCCCTAACAACGGGAAGCCGATACTAATCCAAAGCATCGAGGATAAGCATTCCCCTTGGAGAGGACTGAGGAGAAGATGGTGGCGGGGAGTGAGTGAGCCGCTCTCTGCTCCGCGCCACCGCCACCGCAGCGTATGTTGCTGCTTCTTAAAAGAAGAAGTAAAGACCATTAAAGGAGATCTGTCGACAAGGATTCAGCACCGTGTCAAGAAAAGGGCCTAGATGGAGTGAATCCGCCACGACTTCAGCGTGAGCAGTAAGGCTGCAGCCCCCGAGCTGCCCGGCTCCCTGGGCCCCTTCTCATTCCCCTCTCCGCCTCTCCGCTTCGCTTCTCCCCCGCCATCTCTCCTCCCATGCTCACTCCCTAAATCTAGATCTCAATCTCTTTCCCCCACCCCACCTGCTCTCTCGCGTGCCCAGTACCCGGCCCGCGCGGGCCCCAAGGCGCTGCCTCCCCTCCCCCAGCCCGCACCCCCTCCACAGGGGTCCCGAAGGCCACAGCTTGGCCGCTGCCACCGCCGCCACTGCAGCCACCGCCGCTGCCGACACCACTTTCCGCGGAGCACCTTAGAACAGACTCTTAACCGCGAGAGTGAGCTGCCGAGTGAAATGGAACAGCTGATAAGATGAGTGACAATTTAAAATCTAAATGATCCAACATGGTGGCGGACGTGGAGAGATCAAGTCTCTAACCCCTTCAGCTGCGCGGGCATAGGGAGAAGTAAACTGTCAAAATACTGTTCGCTCAGGACCACTAGGCATGGTTGAGCTGAAGTGGACCCCGGGCGAACAGTCTAGCCTTCTCAGAACGTACCGAGCCCGAATTGGCTGCATTCTAGCTCCGGTTCGCCTACTTTATGTGACTCAGCACTAATGATCCCACTGAAATAACTAGTAGGTCCACCTGAACTCAAAGAGGTAAAAGCCAACTGAGCACCACAGCCAGACCCAGGGAATCAGGAGTGACGCAGGACTAGCGGCGCAGAACTCCCAGCTATCACTATCACCAGTGCTGACAACAGGTCCCTTGCACCAGCTATCAGGGGAGTTGCTGCTACCTGAGGGCAAACAAATTCGCTGGGGGCCCTCAGCCCCAAGCCCTACAAACTTAGGGTCTGAGGGAGGCAAACAGAAAGGGTGTACCCAAGCACCCATGAAAACAGGGCTCCCAGGAGCAGCAGACCTGGCGTGTAGTCAGTATTGTGGTGAGTGTCACAGGTGCGTGGGGCCTGGCTTGAGGAACCACAAGAGAAGGCCCTAGGCACTCAGGATTGGAGACCCGCACAGTCTGGGAAGAAGAGCTGAGGCACAGTGATTGGTTCCCACCTATCAAGAAGTGAAGCCTGGCCCAGTGGGCATAGCTCCACCAACTGGAAGAGAAGTTAATCGAGCTATATGAGTGCATGTATTATTATTATTTTTTTAATGATTATTATTAGTATTTTTTTATTTTTTACTTTTTATTTTATTTTCAATTTTTGTTGTTGATGTAGTTGTTGTTCTTTAACGTTCTTATTAATGGTTTCAATTTTTTTAAATTCTTTTTATCTTATTAGTATTACTATTATTTTTTAAACTTTAATTTCCATTTTTTTACTATCATTATAAATTTTTTTCTTTTTTTTTGGTTTTAAATTTTTATTTTTTTCGTTTCTTCTTTCTTTCTTTTCACTTTTTTTTTCTTTTGTCTTCTCACTTATTTTCAATTTTCCTATTCCCCCATCCTTGAACTCTACCTGCCTACACTCATTCTCTTTAGTGACTTCTTCCCTCCCCTTCTAATATCTCTCCTCCCCAGTGCCTGCAAGCTAGGCAAACCTGCAACCCACGGGCGGGTCAGGTCCAGCAACCTGCCGAGTGACAGAACAGCTACACGTGTCTGCAGGGAACGCGGACAGGACCCACAAGTAGGACAGGGCCGGTGGCTTGCTGAGGGGCGGAACCGACCCCTCCCCCAGTGCCTGCAAGATAGGCGAACCTTCGACCCATCGGGAGGTTAGGCCCAGCAACCTGCGGAGTGACAGAGGTGCCCCTCGTGCCTGCTGGGTAGGCGGACCTTTGACCGACCAGCAGAGCAGACCTAGGGCCTGCCAGCGTGGTAGACGGATCACACCAATTGGAGGAGGATCACAGCCACTACCTGCCCTGCAAGGGTGATTTTTCAACTATACAAGAGCAATATAAATAAATAGAGAGAAAATTTCAAAACACAACAGTTTCACCAAGCAGAAAGAAACGCCAGCAGTATGAAAAGACAAGGAAAGAAAGGATCACAGGCAATGCAGGTCAACTCAACTTTAGAAGAGGTAATAGCTGCAGCAGATGGAATGTCAGATAGAGAGGTCAGGATATACATGCTTCAGATGATCTGGAGTCTCAAGGAACACATGAGACAGCAAAATCAGATAATGAAAGATCACATTGACAAACAAATCCAGGAAGTAAAAGATCAATTTCACAGGGAGATAGAGGTAATAAAAAACAAACAAATAGAAATCCTAGAAATGCAGGAAACAATAAACCAACTCAAAAACTCAATTGAGAATATTACCAGCAGAGTAGATCACTTAGAAGAGAGAACATCATACAATGAAGACAAAGTATTTCAACTGGAAAAGAACATACACAGCTCAGCAAGTATGCTAAGAAACCATGAGCAGAACATCCAAGAGTTATGGGACAATATCAAAAGACCAAATTTAAGAGTCATTGGGATACAGGAAGGCACAGAGCTCCAAACCAAAGGAATAAAAAGTCTATTCAGTGAAATAACACGAGAAAACTTCCCAGACTTGAAGAACAAGACAGAATCCCAAATCCTAGAAGCCTACAGGACGCCAAATGTGCAAAATCATAAGAGATCCACACCTAGACACATTATAATGAAGATGTCCAACATACAGAATAAGGAGAGAATTTTAAAAGCTGCAAGAGAAAGAAAGCAGATTACATTTAGGGGTAAACAAATCAGGATAACAGCTGATCTCTCAACACAGACTCTGAAAGCTAGAAGATCCTGGTATAACATGTTTCAAACACTGAAAGAAAATGGGCTCCAACCAAGAATCGTGTATCCGGCGAAATTAAGCTTCAGGATAGAAGATGAAATTAAAACCTTCCAAGATAAACAAAAATTAAAAGAATTCGCAGCTAGAAAACCATCTCTTCAAAAAATCCTTGGCAAAACATTACAGGAAGAAGAAATGGAAAATAACATTGAAAACCAACAATGGGAGGTAGGACAGTAAAGGGGGGAAAGTAGTCAAAGAGGATAACAAATCAGGTTTAGTAACATTAGTAAACAAATATGGCTAGAAGAACAAACCATATCTCAATAATAACCCTAAATGTTAATGGCTTAAACTCACCAATTAAGAGACACAGGCTAGTAGAATGGATCACAAACAAGACCCAACAATATGCTGCTTACAGGAGACGCATCTGATAGGAAAAGATATTCATAGACTGAAGGTGAAAGGTTGGGAAAAATCATACCACTCATATGGACTGAGGAAACAAGCAGGAGTCTCAATACTCATATCTAATAAAATAGATTTCAAGCCAAAGTTAATCAAAAGGGATAAAGAAGGACACTTCATACTGCTCAAGGGAACCATACACCAACAAGACATAGCAATCATAAATATATATGCCCCAAATAATGGTGCAGCTGTGTTCATCAAGCAAACTCTTCTCAAGTTCAAGAGTCTAATAGACCACCATACAACAATCATGGGAGACTTCAACTCACCTCTCTCACCACTCGACAGATCTACCAAACAAAAGTTAAATAAGGAAACTATACAACTCAACAACACAATTAACAACCTAGACTTAATTGACATATATAGACTATACCACCCAACATCAAGTAGTTACACTTTTTTCTCAGCAGCACATGGAACCTTCTCAAAAATAGACCATATATTATGTCACAGGGCAACTCTTAGACAATATAAAGGGGTAGAGATAATACCATGCATCTTATCTGATCATAATGGAATGAAACTGAAAATCAATGATAAAAGAAGGAAGGAAAAATCAAGCATCACTTGGAGAATGAACAATAGGTTGCTGAATGATCAATGGGTTTTAGAAGACATCAAGGAGGAAATTAAAAAATTCCTAGAGTTAAATGAAAACACAGACACAACATATCGGAATCTATGGGACACATTGAAAGCAGTTCTAAGAGGAAAATTCATTGCTTGGAGTTCATTCCTCAAAAAAAGAAAAAACCAACAAATAAATGATCTCATACTTCATCTCAAAAGCCTAGAAAAAGAAGAGCAAAACAACAGCAAAAGAAGTAGAAGGCAAGAAATAATTAAAATCAGAGCTGAAATTAATGAAATTGAAACAAAAGAAACAATTGAAAAAATTGACAAAACTAAAAGTTGGTTCTTTGAAAAAATAAATAAAATTGACAGACCCTTAGCCATGCTAACGAAGAGAAGAAGAGAGAGAACCCAAATTACTAGCATACGGGATGAAAAAGGCAATATCACAACAGACACTTCAGAAATACAGAAGATAATCAGAAATTATTTTGAATCCTTATACTCCAATAAAATAGAAGATAGTGAAGGCTTCGATAAATACCTGAAGTCTTATGATCTGCCCAGATTGAGTCAGGAGGATATAGACAACCTAAACAGACCAATAACAATAGAAGAAATAGAAGAAACCATCAAAAGATTACCAACTAAGAAAAGCCCAGGACCGGATGGGTATACAGCAGAGTTTTACAAAACCTTTAAAGAGGAACTAACACAAATACTTTTAGAGCTATTTCAGGAAATAGAAAAAGAGGGAGAACTTCCAAATTCATTCTATGAGGCCAACATCACCCTGATTCCGAAACCAGACAAAGACACTTCAAAGAAGGAAAACTACAGACCAATATCTCTAATGAACCTTGACACAAAAATCCTCAATAAAATTCTGGCGAATCGGATTCAAATACATATCAAAAAAATTATACACCATGATCAAGTAGGATTCATCCCTGGGATGCAAGGCTGGTTCAATATACGGAAATCAATAAATGTTATTCACCACATCAATAGACTTAAAAATAAGAACCATATGATCATCTCAATAGATGCAGAAAAAGCATTCGACAAAGTACAGCATCCCTTTATGTTCAAAACTCTAGAAAAACTAGGGATAACTGGATCATACCTCAACATTGTAAAAGCAATCTATGTTAAGCCACAGGCCAGCATCATTCTGAATGGAGAAAAATTGAAGGCATTCCCTCTAAGATCTGGTACAAGACAGGGATGCCCTCTCTCACCACTTCTGTTCAACATAGTCCTCGAAACACTGGCCAGAGCAATTAGACAGACGAAAGAAATTAAAGGCATAAAAATAGGAAAAGAAGAACTTAAATTATCACTATTTGCAGATGATATGATTCTATACCTAGCAGACCCAAAAGGGTCCACAAAGAAGCTATTAGAACTAATAAATGAATTCAGCAAAGTGGCAGGATATAAGATCAACACGCATAAATCAAAGGCATTCCTGTATATCAGCGACAAACACTCTGAAACGGAAATGAGGACAACTACTCCATTCACAATATCCCCCCAAAAAATAAAATACTTGGGATTCAACCTAACAAAAGAGGTGAAAGATTTATACAATGAAAATTACAGAACCCTAAAGAAAGATATAGAAGAAGACCTTAGAAGATGGAAAAATATACCCTGCTCATGGATAGGCAGAACTAACATCATCAAAATGGCGATATTACCAAAAGTTCTCTATAAGTTCAATGCAATGCCAATCAAAATCCCAACAGCACTTCTTGTAGAAATAGATAAAAGAATCATGAAATTCATATGGAATAATAAAAGACCCAGAATAACAAAAACAATACTAATCAGGAAGTGTGAATCAAGCGGTATAGCGATTCCAGACTTCAAACTATACTACAGAGCAATAGTAACAAAAACAACATGGTACTGGTACCAAAACAGGCGGGTGGACCAATGGTACAGAATAGAGGACACAGTAACCAATCCACAAAACTACAACTATCTTATATTTGATAAAGGGGCTAAAAGCATGCAATGGAGGAATGATAGCATCTTCAACAAATGGTGCTGGGAAAACTGGAAATCCATTTGCATCAAAATGAATCTGAATCCCTATCTCTAGCCATGCACAAAAGTTAACTCAAAATGGATCAAGGAGCTTGATATTAAATCAGAGACACGGCATCTGATAGAAGAAAAAGTTGGTTATGATCTACATACTGTGGGATCAGTCTCCAAATTCCTCAATAGGACACCCATAGCGCAAGAGTTAACAACTAGAATCAACAAATTGGACTTACTCAAACTAAAAAGTTTTTTTCTCAGCAAAAGAAACAATAAGAGAGATAAACAGGGAGCCTACATTCTGGGAACAAATCTTTACTCCACACACTTCAGATAGAGCCCTAATAACCAGAATATATAAAGAACTCAAAAAATTAGTCAATAAGATAACAAATAACCCAATCAATAAATGGGCCAAGGACCTGAACAGACACTTCTCAGAGGAGGACATACAATCAATCAATAAGTACATGAAAAAATGCTCACCATCGCTAGCAGTCAGAGAAATGCAAATCAAAACTACCCTAAGATACCATCTCACTCCAGTAAGATTGGCAGCCATTAGGAAGTCAAACAACAATAAGTGCTGTAGAGGATGCGGGGAAAAGGGCACTCTTGTTCATTGCTGGTGGGACTGCAAATTGGTGCAGCCAATTTGGAAAGCAGTATGGAGATTTCTCGGAAAGCTGGGAATGGAACCACCATTTGACCCAGCTATTCCCCTTCTTGGTCTATTCCCTAAAGACCTAACAAGAGCATGCTACAGGGACACTGCTACATTGATGTTCATAGCAGCACAATTCACTATAGCAAGATTGTGGAATCAGCCTAGATGCCCTTCAATAGATGAATGGATAAAAAAAATGTGACATTTATACACAATGGAGTATTACTCTGTATTAAAAAAAGACAAAATCATAGAATTTGGCGGGAAATGGATGGCATTAGAGCAGATTATGCTAAGTGAAGCTAGTCAATATTTAAAAAACAAATACCAAATGACTCCTTAGATATAAGGGGAGGAAACAAGGACAGGGTAGGGACAAAGAGCTTGAGAAGAAGATTTACATTAACAGGGGTGAGAGGTGGGAGGGAAAGGAAGTGAGAAGGGAAACCACATGGAAATGGAAGGCGATCCTCAGGGTTATACAAAATGACATATAAGAGGAAAGGAGGGGTAAGACAAGATAATACAAATCGAAGAAATGATTTACAGTAGAAGGGGTAGAGAGAGAAAAGGGGAGGGGAGGGGAGGGGAGGGGGGATAGTAGAGAATAAGACAGACAGCAGAATACATCAGACACTAGAAAGGCAATATGTCAATCAATGGAAGGGTAACTGATGTGATACAGCAATCTTTATACGGGGTAAAATTGGGAGTTCATAACCCACTTGAATCAAACTGTGAAATATGATGTATTAAGAACTATGTAATGTTTTGAACGACCAACAATTAAAAAAAAAAAGAGACACAGGCTAGTAGAATGGATCACATAACAAGACCCAACAATATGCTGTCTACAGGAGACGCATCTGATAGGAAAAGATATTCATAGACTGAAGGTAAAAGGATGGGAAAAATCATACCACTCCTATGGACTGCGGAAACAAGCAGGAGTGTGCATACTCATATCTAATAAAATAGATTTCAAGCCAAAGTTAATCAAAAGGGACAAAGAAGGACACTTCATACTGCTCAAGGGAACCATACACCAACAAGACATAACAATCATAAATATATATGCCCCAAATAATGGTGCAGCTGTGTTCATCAAGCAAACTCTTCTCAAGTTCAAGAGTCTAATAGACCACCATACAATAATCATGGGAGACTTCAACATACCTCTCTCACCACTGGACAGATCTTCCAAACAAAAGTTAAATAAGGAAACTATAGAACTCAATAACACAATTAACAACCTAGACTTAATTGACATATATAGACTATACCACCCAACATCAAGTAGCTACACTTTTTTCTCAGCAGCTCATGGAACTTTCTCAAAAATCGACCATATACTATGTCACAGGGCAACTCTTAGACAATACAAAGGGGTAGAGATAATACCATGCAACTTATCTGATCATAATGGAATGAAACTGAAAATCAATGATAAAAGAAGAAAGGAAAAATCAAGCATCACCTGGAGAATGAACAATAGGTTGCTGAGTGATCAATGGGTTTTAGAAGACATCAAGGAGGAAATTAAAAAATTCCTAGAGTTAAATGAAAACACAGACACAACATATCGGAATCTATGGGACACATTGAAACCAGTTCTAAGAGGAAAATTCATTGCTTGGAGTTCATTCCTCAAAAAAAGAAAAAACCAACAAATAAATGATCTCATACTTCATCTCAAAATCCTAGAAAAAGAAGAGCAAAACAACAGCAAAAGAAGTAGAAGGCAAGAAATAATTAAAATCAGAGCTGAAATTAATGAAATTGAAACAAAAGAAACAAGTGAAAAAATTGACAAAACTAAAAGCTGGTTCTTTGAAAAAATAAATAAAATTGACAGACCCTTAGCCATGCTAACGAAGAGAAGAAGAGAGAGAACCCAAATTACTAGCATATGGGATGAAAAAGGCAATATCACAACACACACTTCAGAAATACAAAAGATAATCAGAAATTACTTTGAATCCTTATACTCCAATAAAATAGAAGATAGTGAAGGCATAGATAAATTCCTTGAGTCCTATGATCTGCCCAGATTGAGCCAGGAGGATATAGACAACCTAAACAGACCAATAACAATAGAGGAAATAGAAGAAACCATCAAAAGACTACCAACTAAGAAAAGCCCATGACCGGATGGGTATACAGCAGAGTTTTACAAAACCTTTAAAGGTTTTGTAAAATACTTTTCAAGCTATTTCAGGAAATAGAAAAAGAGGGAGAACTTCCAAATTCATTCTACGAGGCCAACATCACCCTGATTCTGAAACCAGACAAAGACCCTTCAAAGAAGGAAAACTACAGACCAATATCTCTAATGAACCTTGACGCAAAAATCCTCAATAAAATTCTGGCGAATTGGATTCAAATACATATCAAAAAAATTATACATCATGATCAAGTAGGATTCATCCCTGGGATGCAAGGCTGGTTTAATATACGGAAATCAATAAATGTTATTCACCACATCAATAGACTTAAAAATAAGAACCATGTGATCATCTCAATAGATGCAGAAAAAGCATTCGACAAAGTACAGCATCCCTTTATGTTCAAAACGCTAGAAAAATTAGGGATAAAAGGATCATACCTCAACATTGTAAAAGCAATCTATGTTAAGCCACAGGCCAGCATCATTCTGAATGGAGAAAAATTGAAGGCATTCCCTCTAAGATCTGGTACAAGACAGGGATGCCCTCTCTCACCACTTCTGTTCAACATAGTCCTGGAAACACTGGCCAGAGCAATTAGACAGACAAAAGAAATTAAAGGCATAAAAATAGGAAAAGAAGTACTTAAATTATCACTATTTGCAGATGATGTGTTTCTATACCTAGCAGACCCAAAATGGTCTACAAAGAAGCTATTAGAACTAATAAATGAATTCAGCAAAGTGGCAGGATATAAGATCAACACGCATAAATCAAAGGCATCCCTGTATATCAGCGACAAATCCTCTGAAACAGAAATGAGGACAACTACTCCATTCACAATATCCCCCCCAAAAATAAAATACTTGGAATCAACCTAACAAAAGAGGTGAAAGATTTATACAATGAAAATTACAGAACCCTAAAGAAAGATATAGAATAAGACCTTAGAAGATGGAAAAATATACCCTGCTCATGGATAGGCAGAACTAACATCATCAAAATGGCGATATTACCAAAAGTTCTCTATAATTTTAATGCAATGCCAATCAAAATCCCAACAGCACTTCTTGTAGAAATAGATAAAAGAATCATGAAATTCATATGGAATAATAAATGACCCAGAATAGCAAAAACAATGCTAAGCAGGAAGTGTGAATCAGGCGGTATAGCGATACCAGACTTCAAACTATACTACAGAGCAATAGTAACTAAAACAGCATGGTACTGGTACCAAAACAGGCAGGTGGACCAATGGTACAGAATAGAGGACACAGTAACCAATCCACAAAACTACAACTATCTTATATTTGATAAAGGGTCTAAATGCATGCAATGGAGGAAGGATAGCATCTTCAACAAATGGTGCTGGGAAAACTGGAAATCCATTTGCATCAAAATGAATCTGAATCCCTATCTCTAGCCATGCACAAAAGTTAACTCAAAATGGATCAAGGAGCTTGATATTAATTCAGAGACACGGCATCTGATAGAAGAAAAAGTAGGGTATGATCTACATAGTGTGGGATCGGGCTCCAAATTCCTCAATGGGACACCCATAGCGCAAAAGTTAACAACTAGAATCAACAAATGGGACTTACTCAAACTAAAAAGTTTTTTCTCAGCAAAAGAAATAATAAGAGAGATAAACAGGGAGCCTACATCCTGGGAACAAATCTTTACTCCACACACTTCAGATAGAGCCCTAATAACCAGAATATACAAAGAACTCAAAAAATTAGACAATAAGATAACAAATAAACCAATCAATAAATGGGCCAAGGACCTGAACAGACACTTCTCAGAGGAGGACATACAATCAATCAATAAGTACATGAAAAAATGCTCACCATCGCTAGCAGTCAGAGAAATGCAAATCAAAACTACCCTAAGATACCATCTCACCCCAGTAAGATTGGCAGCCATTAGAAAGTCAAACAACAATAAGTGCTGTAGAGGATGCGGGGAAAAGGGCACTCTTATTCATTGCTGGTGGGACTGCAAATTGGTGCAGCCAATTTGGAAAGCAGTATGGAGATTTCTTGGAAAGCTGGGAATGGAACCACCATTTGACCCAGCTATTCCCCTTCTTGGTCTATTCCCTAAATACCTAATAAGAGCATGCTACAGGGACACTGCTACATCGATGTTCATAGCAGCACAATTCACTATAGCAAGATTGTGGAATCAGCCTAGATGCCCTTCAATAGATGAATGGATAAAAAAATGTGGCATTTATACACAATGGAGTATTACTCTGCATTAAGAAATGACAAAATCATAGAATTTGGGGGGAAATGGATGGCATTAGAGCAGATTATGCTAAGTGAAGCTAGTCAATTTTTAAAAAATAAATACCAAATGACCCCTTTGATATAAGGGGAGTAAACAAGGACAGGGTAGGGACGAAAGTTTGAGAGGAAGATTTACATTAAACAGGGATGAGAGGTGGGAGGGAAAGGGAGTGAGAAGGGAAACCACATGGAAATGGAAGGCGATCCTCAGGGTTATACAAAATGACATATAAGAGGAAAGGAGGGGTAAGACAAGATAATACAAATCGAAGAAATGATTTACAGTAGAAGGGGTAGAGAGAGATAGGGGAGGGGAGGGGAGGGGAGGGGGGATAGTAGAGAATAGGACAGACAGCAGACTACATCAGACACTAGAAAGGCAATTTGTCAATCAATGGAAGGGTAACTGATGTGATACAGCAATCTGTATACGGGGTAAATTTGGGAGTTCATAACCCACTTGAATCAAACTGTGAAATATGATGTATTAAGAACTATGGGGGCTGGGGATGTGGCTCAAGTGGTAGCGCGCTCGCCTGGCCATGCGTGTGGCCCGGGTTCGATCCTCAGCACCACATACCAACAAAGATGTTGTGTCTGCCAAGAACTAAAAAAAAAATAAATAAATATTTAAAAAAGAACTATGTAATGTTTTGAACGACCAACAATAAAAAAAGAGAATATATGGGATTATTTTATAATAAAAAAAGAAATAAACTCAAGAATCAATAAGTGGGATGATTCAAACTAAAAAGCTTCTTCAGGGCAAAAGAAACAATCAGTGAGGTGAAAAGGGAGCCTACATGTTGGGAGCAAATTTTTAACACTTGCACATCAGATAGAGCACTAATCTCTAGGGTGTATAAAGAATTCAAAAAGCTAAATAAAAAAAAGAAATAATCTAATCAATAAATGGGTCAAGGAACTGAACAAACACTTCTCAGAAGATGATATGCAATCAATCAATAGATATATGAAGAAATGTTCAACATCTCTAGTAATTACAGAAATGCAAATCAAAACTACTCTAAGATACCATCTCACTCCAGTCAGAATGACCACTATTAAGAACACAAACAACAATCAATGTTGGCAAGGATGTGGGGAAAAGGCACACTCGTGCATTGCTGGTGGGACTGCAAATTGGTGCAACCAATATGGAAAGCAGTATGGAGATTGCTTGGAAAACTGGGAATGGAAGCACCATTTGACCCAGCTATCCCACTCCTCAGTCTATATCCAAAGGATTTAAAAACAGCATACTACAGGGACACATTCACATCAATGTTTATAATAGCACAATTTATAATAGCGAAACTGTGGAACCAATCTAGATGTCCTTAAGTAGATGAATGGATAAAAAAATGTAGCATATATACACAATGGAATTTTACTGAGCAATAAAAGAGAATAAAATCATGGCATTTGCAGGTAAATGCATGGAGTTGGAGAATATAATGCTAAATGAAGTTAGCCAATCCCAGAAAATCAAATGCCAAATGTTTTCTCTCATATAAAAGGCTGATTCATAGTGGGGTTGGGAGGGGAGTCATGGGAGGATTAGATGAACTCTAGATAGGGTAAAGAAGAGGGAGGTGAAGGGAGGGGGGATGGGGTAGAAAAGATGGTGGAATGAGATGGACATCATTATCCTAAGTAAATGTATGAAGACAAAAAAAAAAGATTGGTTGAAAAAATGTTTGGGGAGATTTCAGGAAACACGTAGTTTTATGGAGCTTGGCAAACCCTTTCAATTAAAGTGATTTTCGCCAGTCTCTGCTTAGGGCTACATCAATGGGAAAAAAAAACCATAAGGATAGAACTTGGAACTAGATTATTGTGTCAAGTTTCAAAGAGCTAGCACCAACTGTGTTTGATTTAGAGTTCCAAATACATGTATCCATATATTAGAAAACAGAGGGAAACCTAAAAATGAATACGGTTACTGCAAACAAACGGTTTAACCTAGAAGAATAAATTTGGTGAGCAGATTTGGATTGGTGTACCGATCATTACCTGGAAGTATCATCACGATTGGTTGAAACAATATTTGTGGAGATTTCAGGAAACTCGTAGTTTTTTGGAAGCTTGGCAACCCCTTTCAATGAAAGTGATTTTCGCCAGTATCTGCTTAGGGCTACATCAATGGGAAAGAAACCATATGGATAGAACATGGAACAAGTTTATTGTGTCAAGTTTCAAAGACCTAGCACAAACCGTGTTTGATTTAGAGATTCAAATACATGTATCCATATAGGAGAAAACAGAGAGAAACGTAAAAATGAAAACAGTTACTGCTAACCTAGAAAAACGAAATTTGGTGAGCCAAGTTGGATTGGTGTACTGATCTTTACCTGGAAGTATCATCAAGATTGGTTGAAAGAATATTTGCGAAAATTTCAGGAAACTCGTAGTTTTTTGAAGCTTGCCAACCCCTTTCAATGAAAGTGATTTTCGCCAGTCTCTGCTTAGGGTTATATCAATGGGAAAGAAACCATGAGGATAGAACTTGGAACTAGTTTATTGTGTCAAGTTTCAAAGAGCTAGCACAAACCGTGTTTGATTTAGAGTTCCAAATACATTTATCCATATATTAGAAAACAGAGTGAAACCTAAAAATAAAAACGGTTACTGCAAACGACCGGTTTAACTTGGAAAAACGAAATTCGGTGAGCCAAGTGGGATTGGTGACCTGATCATTACTTGAAAGTATCATCAAGATTGGGTCAAAAAATATTTGCTGAGATTTCAGGAAAATCGTAGTTTTTTGGATGCTTTTCTACCCCTTTCAATCTAAGTGATTTTCGCCAGTCTCTGCTTAGGGCTACATCAATGGGAAAGAAACCATAAAAATAGAACTTGGAACTACTTTATTGTGTCAAGTTTCAAAGAGGTAGCACAAACCGTGTTTGATTTAGTGTTCCAACTACATGTATCCTTATAGGAGAAAACAGAGTGAAACGTAAAAATGAAAACGGTTACTGCAAACGAATAGTTTAACCTAGAAGAACGAAATTTTGTGAGCCCAGTGGGATTGGTCTACTGATCATTACCAGAAAGTATCATCAAGATTGGTTGTAAAAGGTTTACTGAGATTTCAGGAAACTCGTAGTTTTTTGGAAGCTTGGGAACCCCTTTCAAAGAAATTGATTTTCGACAGTCTCTGCTTAGGGCTACATCAATGGAAAAGAAACCATAAGGATAGAACTTGGAATTAGTTTATTGTGTCAAGTTTCAAAGAGCTAGCACAAATTGTGTTTGATTTAGAGTTCCAAATACATGTATCCATATAGGAGAAAACAGAGGGAAACGTAAAAATGAAAATCGTTAATGCAAACGAATAGTTTAACCTAGAAGAACGAAATTTAGTGAGCCAAGTTGGATTGGTGTAATTATCATTACCTGGAATTATCATCAAGATTGGTTGAAAGAATATTTGTGGACATTTCAGAAAACTAGTAGTTTTTGGAAGCTTGGCAACCCCTTTCAATGAAAGTATTTTCGCCAGTCTCTCCTTAGGGCTATATCAATGGGAAAGAAACCATAAGGATAGTACTTGGAACTAATTTCTTGTGTCAAGTTTCAAAGAGCTAGCACAAACCGTGTTTGATTTAGAGTTCCAAATACATGTATCCATAAAGGAGAAAACAGAGTGAAACCTAAAAATGAAAACGGTTACTGCAAACGAACGGTTTAACCTAAAAGAACAAAACTTGGTGAGCCAAGTGGGTGTACTTATCATTACCTGAAAATGTCATCAAGATTGGGTGAAAAAATGTTTGCTCAGATTTCAGAAAACTAGTAGTTTTATGGAAGATTGGCAACCCCTTTCAAGGAAAGTGATTCTAGCCAATCTCTGTTTAGGGCTACATCAATGGAAAGAGACCATAAGGATAGAACTTGGAACTACTTTACTGTGTCAAGTTTCAAAAAGCTAGTACAATCCGTGTTTGACTTAGAGTTCCAAATACTGTATCCATGTAGGAGAAAACAGAGTGAATCATAAAAATGAAAACCGTTACTGCAAACGAAAGGTTTAAAGAAGAAAAACGAAATTTTGTGAGCCCAGTGGGATTGGTGTACTCATCATTACCTGAAAGCATCATCATGATTAGCTGAAAAAATGTTTGTGGAGATTTCAGGAAACTCGTAGTTTTTTGGAAGCTTGGCAACCCCTTTCAATGAAAGTGATTTTCGACAGTCTCTGCTTAGGGCTACATCAATGGGAAAGAAACCATGAGGATAGAACTTGGAACTAGTTTATTGAGTCCCATTTCAAAGAGCTAGCACAAACCATGTTTTGATAGAGTTCCAAATACATGTATCCATATATTAGAAAACAGAGTAAAACCTAAAAATGAAAACGGTTACTGCAAACGAATGGTTTAACCCTAAAAGAACGAAATTGGTGAGCCAAGTGGGTGTACTTATCATTACCTGGAACTACTTTATTGTGTCAATTTTCAAAGAGGTAGCACAAACCGTGTTTGATTTAGAGTACCAAATACATCTATCCATATAAAAGAAAACAGAGTGAAACCTAAAAATGAAAACGGTTACTGCAAACAAACGGTTTAACCTAGAAGAACAATTTGGTGACCCAAGTTGGATTGCTGTACCGATGATTACCTGGAAGTATCATGAAGATTTGTTGAAACAATATTTGTGGAGATTTCAGGAAACTCGTAGTTTTTTGGGAGCTTGGCAACCCCTTTCAATGAAAGTGATTTTCGCCAGTCTCTACTTAGGGCTACATCAATGGGAAAGAAACCATGAGGATAGAACTTGGAACTAGTTTATTGAGTCCCATTTCAAAGAGCTAGCACAAACCGTGTTTGATTTAGAGTTCCATATGCATGTATTTATATAGGAGAAAACAGAGTGAAACCCAAAAATGAAACGGTTAATGCAAACGAATGGTTTAACCTAGAGGAACGAAATTTTGTTAGCCAAGTTGGATTGGTGTACTGATCTTTACCTGGAAGTATCATCAAGATTGGGTGAAAAAATGTTTGCTGAGATTTCAGGAACTCGTAGTTTTTGGGAGCTTGGCAACCCCTTTCAATAAAAGTGATTTTCGCCAGTCTCTGCTTAGGGCCACTCAATAGGAAAGAAAACATATGGATAGAACTTGGAACTACTTTATTGTGTCAAGTTTCAAAGAGGTAGCACACACCGGGTTTGTTTTAGAGTACCAAATACATGTATCCATATAAAAGAAAACAGAGTGAAACCTAAAAATGAAAACGGTTACTGCAAACAAACGGTTTAACCTAGAAGAACAAATTTGGTGAGCCAAGTTGGATTGGTGTACCGATGATTACCTGGAAGTATCATGAAGATTTGTTGAAACAATATTTGTGGAGATTTCATGAAACTCGTAGTTTTTTGGAAGCTTGGCAACCCCTTTCAATGAAAGTGATTTTCGCCAGTCTCTACTTAGGGCTACCACAATGGGAAAGACACCATAAGGATAGTACTTGGAACTACTTTATTGTGTCAACTTTTAAAGACCTAGCACAAACCGTGTTTGATTTAGAGTTCCAAATGCATGTATCCATATAGGAGAAAACACAGTGAAACCTAAAAATGAAAACGGTTACTGCAAACGAACGGTTTAACCTAGAAATAAGAAATTTCGTGAGCCAAGTGGGATTGGTGTACTGATCATTACCTGAAAGTATCATCAAGATTGGGTGTAAAATGTTTGCTGGAATTTCAGGAAACTCGTAGTTTTTGGAAGCTTAGCAACCCCTTTCAATGAAAGTGATTTTTGACAGTCTCTGCTTAGGGCTATATCAATGGGAAAGAAAGCATAAGGATAGAACTTGGAACTAGTTTATTGTGTCAAGTTCAAAGAGCTAGCACATACTGTGTTTTATTTAGAGTTCCAAATACATGTATCCATATTGGAGAAAACAGAGTGAATCCTAAATATGGAAACGGTTACTGCAAATGAACGGTTTCACCTAGAAGAACAAAATTTGGTGAGCCATGTGGGATTGGTGTACTGATCATTAACTGAAAGTATCATCAAGATTGGATGAAAAAATGTTTCTGGATATTTCAGGAAACTCGTAGTTTTTTGGAAGCTTGGCAACCCCTTTCAATTGAAAGTGATTTTCGCCAGTCTCTGCTTAGGGCTACATCAATGGGAAAGAAACGATAAGGATAGAACTTGGAACTACATTATCCTCTAGAGTTTCAAAGAGCTAGCACAAACCGTGTTTGATTTAGAGTTCCAAATACATGTATCCAAATAGGAGAAAAGAGAGTGAAACTAAAAATGAAAACGGTTACTGCAAACGAACGGTTTAACATATATGAAAGAAATTTCGTGAGCCAAGTGGGATTGGTGTACTGATCATAACCTCAAAGTATCATCAAGATTGGGTGTAAAATGTTTGCTGAGATTTCAGAAAACTCGTAGTTTTTTGGCAGCTTACCAACCCCTTTCAATGAAAATGATTTTCGCCAGTATCTGCTTAGTGCTACATCAATGGGAAAGAAACCATATGGATAGAACTTGGAACTAATTTATTGTGTCAAGGTTCAAAGACCTAGCACAAACCATGTTTGATTTCCGAGTTCCAAATACATGTATCCATATAGGACAAAACAGAGTGAAACCTAAATATGAAAACAGTTACTGCAAACAAATGTTTAACTTAGAAGAAAGAAATTTGGTGAGCCAAGTTGGATTGGTGAACTGATCATTACCTGAATGTATCATCAAGATTGGTTGAAAGAATATTTGTGGAGATTTCAGGAAACTCGTAGTTTTTTCGAAGCTTGGCACCCCTTTCAATGAAAGTGATTTTCGCCAGTCACTGCTTAGGGCTACCAAAATCGGAAAGACCACCAATAAGGATACAACGTGAAAGTACTTTATTGTGTCAAGTTTCATAGAGCTAGCACAAACGTGTTTGATTTAGAGTTCCAAATACATGTATCCATATAGGAGAAAACAGAGTGAAACATAAAAATGAAAACGGTTACTGCAAATGAACGGTTTAACCTAGAAGAACTAATTTGGTCAGCCAAGTGGGATTGGTGTACTGATCATGACCTGAAAGTATCATGAAGATTGGTTGAAAAAATGTTTGGGGAGATTTCATGAAACTCGTTGTTTTTTGAAGCTTGGCAACCCCTTTCAATGAATGTGATTTTCGCCATTATCTGCTTAGGGCTACATCAATGGGAAAGAAACGATAAGTATAGAACTTGGAACTACATTATCGTGCAAACGAACGGTAAAACATAGAAGAACGAAATGTGGTGAGTCAAGTGGGATTGGTGTACTGATCATTACCTGAAAGTTTCATCAAGATTGGTTGAAAAATGTTTGCTGTGATTTCAGGAAACTCATAGTTTTATGGAAGCTTGGCAACCCCTTTCAATGAAAGTGATTTTCGCCAGTCTCTGCTTCGGGCTACATCAATAGGAAACAAACCCTAGAGATAGAACTTGGAACGACTTTATTGTGTCAAGTTTCAAAGAGCTACCACAAACAATGTTTTGATTTAGAGTTCCAAATACATGTATCTATATAGGATAAAACAGAGTGGAACCTAAAAATGAAAATGGTTACTGCAAACAAACGGTTTAACCGAGAAGAACGAAATTTGGTGATCCAAGTGGGATTGATGTACTGATCATTACCTGAAAGTATCATCAAGATTGGGTGAAAAATGTTTGCTGTGATTTCAGGAAACTTGTAGTTTTTTGGATGCTTGGCAAACACTTTTCAATGAAAGTGATTTTCGCCAGTCTCTGCTTAGGGCTACATCAGTGGGAAAGAAACCAAAAGGATAGAAGTTCGAACTACTTTATTGTGTCAAGTTTCAAAGAGCTAGCACAAACCGTGTTTGATCTAGAGTTCCAAATACATGTATCCATAAAGGAGAAAACAGAGTGAAACCTAGAAATGAAAACGGTTACTACAAACGAACGGTTTAACCTAGAAGAACGAAATTTGTTGAGCCAAGTGGGATTGGTGTACTGATCATTACCTGAAAGTATCATCAAGATTGGGTGAAAAAATATTTGCTGAGATTTCAGGAAACTCGTACCTTTTTGGAAGCTTCGCAACACCTTTAAATGAAAGTGATTTTCTCAAGTCACTGCTTAGGGCTACATCAATAGGAAACAAACCATAGAGATAGAACTTGGAAAGACTTTATTTTGTCAAGTTTAAAGAGCTAGCAAAAATGGTGTGTGATTTAGAGTTCCAAATACATGTATCCATATAGGAGAAAACAGAGTGAAAGCCGAAAAATGAAAACCGTTCCTGCAGACGAACAGTTTAACCTAGAAGAACGAAATTTGGTGAGCCAAGTGAGATTTGTGTACTGATCATTATCTGAAAGTATCATCAAGACTGTGTTAAAAAATGTTTGATGAGATTTCAGGAAACTTGTAGTTTTATGGAAGCTTGGCAACCCTTTCAATGAAGTGATTTTCGCCAGTCTCTGCTTAGGGCTACATCAATAGGAAAGAAACCAAAAGGATAGAACTTCGAACGACATTATTGTGTCAACTTTCAAAGAGCTAGCACAAATGATGTTTGATTTAGAGTTGCAACTACATGTATCCATATAGGAGAAAACAGAGTGAAACCTAAAAATGAGAACGGTTGTCCAGAAGAACGGTTTAACCTAGAAGAACGAAATTTATGAGCAAAGTGCAATTGGTGTACTGATCATTAACTGAAAGTATCATCAAGATTGGGTGAAAAAATGTTTGCTGAGATTTCAGGAAACTCGTAGTTTTTTGGATGCTTGGCAACCGCTTTCAATGAATGTGATTTTCGCCAGTCTCTGCTTAGGGCTACATCAATCGAAAAGAAACCATAAAAATAGAAATTGGAACTACTTAATTGTGCCAAGTTTCAAAGAGCTAGCACAAACCGTGTTTGATTTAGAGTTCCAAATACATGTATCCATATAGGAGAAACAGAGTGAAAGCTAAAAATGAAAACGGTTACTGTATGAAAGATTAATAAAATAGGTACTTGTTACTCTGTTTCTCTATATGCTTAATAAAACACTTTTGAAATCTTAAGAACTCTTTGCTCATCTTGTTTTCAGAATGTGCTGTCCCCAACTATGAACTGTCTGCTAATATTGTTACCACAATGAGCTGTCCCCAACTGCCAAACTACAAAATGTAACTTCTCTCCCTGCTTTCTCCAGGGAAAGTATATAAGCTCTGCTCAAGCTGTTCTCAGGGCTCTATCTCTCTTTGCTGTAGAGACAGCCCTAGCATGCTGGTCTCCAAATAAACCCACCCTTCTGCTTTTGCATAAGACAGTCTCTTGTTGTCTCTTACTTGACGTTTCGCCGGACCCTTACATTTGGTGGGTTGGCCAGGAACTGTGCATCGACGGACAGGGAGACCTGAACAAGACTCCTTAAGGGGGTAAGTAAGGCGCCTTATCTTCTTCTTCTTCTCCTCCTACTTCTTCTCCTTCTTGTTTTTCCTTTGCGATCGCTCAGAGTCTGGTTTTGGGCTGGAGACCGTAAGCTCTCAGAGCCTTCTGGTTTTGGAACCTTCTGGTTTTGGGCTGAAGAGCGTGAGCTCTCAGAGCCTTCTGTTTTTTCTGGTTTTCTGGTTTGGGGTGGCAGAGTGTGGTTATCAGCAGAGAGCATAAACTCCCCCTGGCGGTGGTGGGTAGACGTGTCCCTGAAGCCACAGACCACGTCTCCTCAAGGGACGCTTTGGGAGACTCTGGTGGGGATGGAGGTGCCCCCATCAGGGAGGGACAAGGTGCCCTCATCTATATTCTGCTGCCAACACGACTGGTCTTGCCGGCAACTATTCTTTCTCTCAGGTTGAATTCACTGTCTGTTTTTAATCTTTGCCTCTGAACTTAATGTTACACGTTTACTGTTTACTGGGTGTCCGTGTTTGTGTCACGTTTATATTGTCCCTGTCTTTGTTCAAGTAACTTTCATTATGGGACAGAGTCATTCCATGCCTCTGTCCCTGACCCTTGATCACTGGTCTGAAGTCCGCATAAGGGCTCAGAATCTTTCTTTTTCAGTAAAACGCTGGACCTGGTAGACTCTCTGTGCCACAGAATGGCCCACCTTTGGAGTTGGATGGCCTCCAGAAGGATCTTTCTACTCCCTATTGATTCAAAAAGTCAGAGATATTGTTTTTCAGCCAGGGCCACATAGCCATCCAGATCAACAGCCGTATATATTAACTTGGCAGGACCTTTGTGAATCTCCTCCTCCTTGGGTGAAGTCTTTTCTTGTCCCTGTTCCTGCTCCTACCCCTCCCCCTACGATTCTATCTCTCAAACCTCCTCCTCCACCTTTGTTCTCCCTGAGTCTCAAGATTTGACTCTGCTGTACTCTAATCCCTTTCCTTATCCCCTGCCTCGTTCCCCAACCCTCAACACCCTCTAAGTGATTCCCCTGCTGCTGACTCAGCTTCTCCACCATTGAAGGAAGTTAAGCAAGCCCAGCACCCTTCAGATGACTTCCCCGAGGCACACATAGTCCCTCCTCCCCTGGAGGAAGCTGGCCCGGCTAAAGGAACTCGCCGGCAGCGAATTATTAAAAACCCTGAAGCCCCCGTGATACTTCCCCTCCATCCTCATGGGCCAATGATAGAGGATGGCCATGGTGGAGAAATGCAAGTCTACCAGTATTGGCCTTTCTCCTCTTCAGATCTATATAACTGGAAAAATAACAATCCCCCTTTTTCCGAGGACCCCTCCTGGCTCACAGGTCTGATTGAATCATTGATGTTTTCACACCAGCCTACTTGGGATGACTGCCAAAAACTCTTAGGCATTCTCTTCACGACAGAGGAACGAAAGAGAATCCTCCTGGAAGCAAGAAAAAATATCCTCGGACCAGATGGGCAACTGACACAACTTCCCCTTGAACCGACCCAACTGGGACCCCAACACCTTTGAAGGTAAGGAGCATCTGTCCACTTATCGCCGGGCTCTAATAGTGGGTCTCCGAGCAGCCGCTAGACGGCCAACTAATTTGGCCAAGGTAAGAGAGATTATTCAAGGTTCTAATGAATCTCCCTCTATGTTTCTGGAGAAAATTATGGAAGCATATAGGAGATATACTCCTTTTGATCCTCAGGCAGAGGATCAAAAGGCATCTGTCACGATGGTCTTTATTGGGCAAGCTGCCCTGGATATTAAAAAAAAAATGTTACAACGCTTAGATGGATTACAAGATTTGACTTTGAGAGATTTAGTCAGAGAAGCTGAGAAGGTATACTATAAGAGAGAAACTGAGGAAGAAAGGGAGCAAAGGGAGGATGAAAGAAGCAAAAGACAGACTGAGGCATTGACTAAGGTCCTGGTCAAAACAAATAGGCCAGAAGTTAGGAGACAGGGAGACAGAAAGGGATACTGGGCCCACGCCAGAAGCCACATCTGGCCTCAGATCAATGTGCCTACTGTAGAGAAAAAGGACACTGGGTCAAAGAGTGCCCAAGAAAGAAACAGCCACGCCAACCAGCCATTCTAACTTTGGAGGATAACTAGGAAAGTCGGGTCTCGGATCCCCTCCCCGAGCTCAGGGTAACTTTTGAAGTGGAGGGGACCCCAGTAAACTTTGAAGTGGATACAGGGGCAGTATACTCAGCCCTTAAGGCCCCATTGGGCCCTCTATCAACTAAAAGGTCTCTAGTTCAAGGGGCTAACGGCAGTAAATATCGGGCTTGGACAACTAAGAGGACCATGGACCTGGGAAAAGGAAAAGTCCATCACTCCTTCCTAGTGATCCAGAATGCCAGCCCCATTGATGGGCAGAAATCTGCTCACCAAACTCCGGGCCAGAATAACTTTTAACCCTGAAGGCCCCCAAGTGGAATTTCTAAATCCTTCAGTAAAAACTCTTATAGTCATGGCTTTAACTATGTCAGTAGAAGATGAGCATCAACTCCTCACACCCCCAAGACTGATCAAACAGGCAAGCTACCCCAGAAATGGATAACAGATTACCCAGATGCCTGGGCAGAAACTGCTGGGGTAAGCCTAAAACAACCTCAATAATGGTGGAGTTAAAAACCTCAGCCTCCCAATTAATTATTAAACAATATCCTCAGAGCAAAGAAGCTAAAGATGGCATAAGGCCCCATATTCAGAAATATCTGGCCTTAGGGGTCCTAAGGCCCTGACAATCGGCCTGGAACACTCCCCTGCTACCAGTAAAAAAGCCAGGAACCGGGGACTATCGCCCTGTTCAAGACCTAAGAGAGATCAACAACAGAGTGTAGGACATTCACTCCACAGTACCTAACCATTACAATCTGCTTAGCACCCTGAACCCTGAGAGAAAATGGTATACTGTCCTGGACTTAAAAGATGCTTTCTTTTGCTTGCCTCTGCATAAAGATAGTTGCTGTTTGCTTTCAGTGGGTAGACCCAGAAACCGGAACGTCTGGTCAACTAACTTGGACCAGACTCCCACAGGGGTTCAAAAACTCCCCCACTCTCTTTGATGAAGCCCTCCAAAGAGATCTCAACAACTTTAGAACTACGCACCCCGAAATCACCCTGCTTCAATATATGGATGACCTGCTACTGACAGTCGATACCAAGGAAAACTGTGAGTCTGGGACCCAAGCACTATTATTCAAGCTTCTGCCAAAAAGGCCCAAATTGCCAGCAAGAAGTAATCTTCCTGGACTATTCTCTTAGAGGTGATAAACAATGGCTCACTGAGCCCAGAAAACAAACGTTGTGCAGATACCACCCCCATCTAACAAGAAGGCAATGAAGAAGCTAAATTGGCAGCCCTAAACGGAGTAACCATGTTAACACTTTCCACACCGGGGGGAACATTAAGACACTGACACTGAACTCTCCACTTCACTGAACCCAACTTGCAATTTCAGAAAGCCCTACACTACTTTAAGAACGTACATCAACTCACTCACCTTGGTTCAAAGAAACTGCAGGCATTCCTAAAGGATCAAGAACAGAGTTTTCACTAACCAGCTCACAGCAAAAGAAAATAGCTGAACCAGTAACAAAAGCCTGTTGGGTCTGTCAATTGGTTAATGCTTACCCTCCAAGCTTCCTATAGGAAGGCACCTTTTGAGGAACCAGACCAGGACAATTTTGGGAAGGTAGACTTTACTGAAATTAAGCCAGCAAGGTATGGACTTAAATATCTCCTAATCTTTGTAGATACATTTTCAGGATGGATTGAAGCCTTCCCCGCATAAAAAGAAATGGCGCAAATGGTGATCAAGAAGATCCTGAAAGATATTTTTCCAAGATACGGCCTGCCTAAGGTAATAGGTTTTGATAATGGACTGGCGTTCGTGGCCCAGGTAAGTCAGGGTTTAGCCAGGACCCTGGGGATTAATTGGAAATTACATTGTGCTTATAGACCCCAGAGCTCAGGACAGGTAGAAAGAATGAATAGAACCATTAAAGAGACCTTGACAAAATTAAGCTTGGACACCGGCATAAAAGATTGGACTATGCTCCTGCCTTATGCACTGTTTTGTACAAAAATATACTCCCTCTGTTTCTTTGTGTAACCTCACCCCCTATGAAATTCTCTATGGTGCCCCTCCTCCAGTAAGGGACCTAACCCCAACTCTAGGACCTAACAATCCCTTCCACACCCCTTGCTTGACAGACTTAAAGCTCTTGAAAGAACCCAGCCATACCTGTGGAAACAGCTGGCCACTGCCTACCAACCTGGGGATGAAGGAACTCCACACCGATTTCAAGTGGGAAACTTCATCTATGTAAACGACATCAAGGTGTCATCTCTAGAACCCCCGCTGGAAAGGACCAAACCAGGTGCTACTTATAACACCTACAGCGGTAAAGGTAGATGGAATCACTTCCTGTGCCCTGTCCAGACTCTCGCTGGGAATTGGAAAAGACTGGTAACCCTCTCAAATTGCGTATTCGCCGTGTGGATAGGACTATAGACTCTCCCCTTGACCACCGGTAGTCCTAAACCTCATCAACCCGTACAACAGTGATGGCTAATCACAAATCATGTCAGTTGGCTATAGGTCTTTCCTATTGGGATATCCCTGATGAAAAGGATCCCACTAAAATTCCATTAAATCCCTTCCATACCATAGATAATAGAAACAAACATTATGGATGTAGGGACACACGAGCCAGATGTAAGTTGGCTAACCTAGATTACTATGTTTGCCCGGTGGACTATCAAAGCCACAAACAGTCACAGCTATGTTGGGGAAAAATCGACTTCTTCTGTAAGGCATCAGGATGTAAACATACAGGGGCTACCTGATGGAACCCAAACCTCCGCCAGTTCTCAGACCATTGCCCCCTTGCTGAAGTAACAGTTACTGAGGTATCTCTCCACCCATTCACTCCTCTCTTCTCCTGTCAGTGCCCACACTGGGTCCCACCAGACTATTCAAAATGTAATAAAAATGGCCTTTAAAGTTGCTTTATCATTACTAAAAACAGATTACTAAAAATTTAAAGTCCCTCACAGGCTTTTTGGGATACTCACTCCAGTCTTCCCCTCTGCTCTACCTGTTCTACTACTCAAGTTTTTGTTGCTAGGAAAATCCCAAACCCCTTTTCCATTATTCTTTTACATCTCTCCTTCCTCATTCTCAGATCCACGGAGCTGCTCTCAGCACTGCCTTCCCAGTCCTCCCCCTCTGTACCAGGCCCACAGAAAAGTCTTAACTGACCTTCTCCAGAAGTCTTCACTGTGCTGACTTTAGGACTTTCAGGAAAAGAGTCCCTATAAAAGAGTTCAGTATAGATAAACTTCCTCTTTTCATGTTGCCCTGTTCTACTTGGCCACTGGCTAGAAAAGTCAGCACTCCTAAGCTAGACACCCCCTTACTGGTTTTTCACAAAATATGTGAACAGGGCCTCTGGCCTTGAGCTGGAGCTTCACAGAGATGGCTACATTTCTTAGATAAAAAGTTATCAATTGGGCTCTATGGTAACAGCTGTCAAGGAAAAAGAAAAAAGTTCTCTCCCTCCCAGGTGTCCTTGAAAAGTTAACTTGCCCAGAACAGAAAAAAAAAAAAAAAACGGAACAAAAAACGGCTTTTGTGAACTTCTGCAGACTGGAAACTTCTGAGCCCCTTCCCTTACATGTTGAGTACAAAATTCTAAAACTACCTAAACGTGGGACTCATGGGATTAATTGATTACAATAGAAGCAATGCCTCTGAATCCGGTTGCAACCAAATAGAACTGTTTTCCTGTCTTCATTGCTATCTTAGGTGCCTTGCCTTGTCCGTCCCTACAACAGTATAATTCTATATACTTAAACATTATTTATATTTTCATAAAATGGTCAACAAATGTAATTAATTATGTAATGGTGCAGATGTTTCCCAGAGTGCTCAATCATGACGCAGGTTCATTTAAAGATCAAATAAAGGGACATACAACCCGGTTTCGCAGGAAACCTGTATCCCTCACTTTAGCCATCTTATTAGGAATGGGAATTGCTGCAGGGGTGGGCAAAAGAACCACTGCCCTGGTCGTGGGACACAACAAATGACCCAATTAGAAACAGCAATGGACTAAAACTTAAAGATATTAGAAACCTCCATCACAGCTTTGCAGGAAACTTTAACTTCTCTCTCTAAAGTTGTTTTACAGAACAGGCGAGGGTTGAACCTCCTCTTCATGAGAGAAGAGGGCCTTTATGCTGCATTAAGGAAAAAATGTTGTTTTTATGCCGACCATACTGGAGTTGTAAAAAAATCTATGAGTAAATTAAAAAGATGCCTTAAAGAGCATCAATGAGAGAGAAAGACCCAAAAAGGGTGACATAAATCATGGTTCACACAGTCCCCTTGGTTAACTACGCTTTTATCAGCCCTAGTGATCCTTTAATAATTCTTATATTGTTGCTAACTCTAGAACCCTGTTTGCTCAACCGTGTAGTTTCCTTTCTCCAGGCCCAAATTGGACAAATCAAACATATGGTAGTCAGACAACAATATACCCCACTAGCAGACATGGAATGTGACACCTCGCAATGATAACTTTTATGATTATAAGTAGCCAGAAGAAGAAGTAGGGAATGAAAGGTTAATAAAATAGGTACTTGTGACTCCGTTTCTCTATATGCTTAACAAAACACAGTTGAAGTCTTAAGAACTGTTTGCTAATCTTGTTCCCAGAATGTGCTGTCCCCAACTATGGACTGTCTGCTAATCTTGTTCCCAGAAGGAGCTGTCCAAAACTGCCAAACTACACAATGTAACTTCTCTCCCTGCCTTCTCCAGGGAAAGTATATAAGCTCTGCTCAAGATGTTCTCAGGGCTCTATCTCTCTTTGCTACAGAGAGAGCCGTAGCATGCTGGTCTCCAAATAAACCCACCCTTCTGCTTTTGCATAAGACAGTCTCTTGTGGTCTCTTACTCCGAAGTTTCGGCGGACCCTTACATGTATCCATATAGGAGACAATACATGTATCCATATAGGAGAAAACAGAGTGAAAGCTAAAAATGAAAACGGTTACTGGAAACGAATGGCTTCACCTAGAAGAACGAAATTTGGTGACCCAAGTGGGAATGGTGTACTGATAATTACCTGAAAGTATCATCAAGATTGGGTGAAAACTGTTGGCAGAGATTTCAGGAAACTCGTAGTTTTTTGGAAGCTCGGCAACCCCTTTAAAGGAAAGTGATTTTCGCCTGACTCTGCTTAGGGCTACATCAATGGAAAAGAAACCATAAGGATGAAACTTGGAACTACTTTATTGTGTCAAGTTTCAAAGAACTAGCACAAACCGTGTTTGATTTACAATTCCAACTACCTGTATCCATATAGAGATAACACAGTGAAACCTAAAAATGAAAACGGTAACTGCAAACGAACGGTTTAACCTAGAAGAACCAAATTTGGTGAGCCAAGTGGGATTGGTGTACTGATCATTACCTGAAAGTATCATCAAGATTGGTTGAAAAAATGTATGCGGAGATTTCAGGAAACTCGTAGTTTTTTGGAAGCTTGGCATCCAATTTCAATGAAAGTGATTTTTGCTGGTGAATTCTTAGGGCTACATCAATGGGAAAGAAACCATAAGGATAGAACTTGGAACGATTTTATTGTGTCAATATACAAAGAGCTAGCACAAACCGTGTTTGATTTTAAATACATGAATCCATATAGGAGAAAACAGAGTGAAACCTAAAAATGAAAAGGGTTACTGCAAATGAACGGTTTAACCTAGAAGAATGAAATTTTGTGAGCCAAGTGGGATTGGTGTACTGATCATTACCTGAAATATCACCAAGATTGTTTGAAAATTGTGCGCTGATATTTCAGGAAACTCATAGTGTTTTGGAAGCTTGTTTTGGTGTACGGATCATTACCTGAAAGTACCATAAAGATTGGGTGAAAAATGTGTGCTGAGATTTCAGGAAACTCGTAGTTTTTTGGAAGCTTGGCAACCCCTTTCAATGAAAGTGATTTTCGCCTGTCTCTGCTTAGGGCTACATCAATGGGAAAGAAGCCATAAGGATGGAACTTGGAACTACTTTATTGTATCAAGTTTAAAAGAGCTAGCACAAATTGTGTGTGATTTAGTGTTCCAACTACCTGTATCCATATAGAGAAAACATAGGGAAACCTAAAAATGAAAACGGTTACTACAAATGAACGGTTTAACCTAAAAGAACAAAATTTGGTGAGCCAAGTGGGATAGGTGTACTGATCATTACCTGAAAGTATCATCTAGATTGGTTGAAAAAATGTTTGCGGAGATTTCAGGAAACTCGTAGTTTTTTGGAAGCTTGGCAACCCCTTTCAATGAAAGTGATTTTCGCCAGTCTCTGCTTAGGGCTACATCAATAGGAAACAAACCCTAGAGATAGAACTTGGAACGACATTATTGTATCAAGTTTCAAAGAGCTAGCACAAACGATGTTTGATTTAGAGGTCCAAATACATGTATCCATATAGGAGAAAACAGAGTGAAACCTAAAAATGAAAACCGTTCCTGCAGACGAACGGTTTAACCTAGAAGAACGAAATTTGGTGAGCCAAGTGAGATTTGTGTACAGATCATTATCTGAAAGTATCATCAAGACTGTGTTAAAAAATGTTTGATGAGATTTCAGGAAACTCGTAGTTTTTTGGAAGCTTGGCAACCCCTTTAAATGAAAGTGATTTTATCCAGTCTCTGTTTAGGGCTACATCAATTGGAAACAAACCCTAGAAATAGAACTTGAAA
>NW_027552049.1:0-50381 GCF_045843805.1 Urocitellus parryii | reverse complement strand
AGGAGAGAGAGAGAGGAGAGAGAGAGAGTAGAGAGAGCCAGGAGAGAGAGAGAGAGAGAGAGAGAGAGAGAGAGAGGAGAGAGAGAGGAGAGGGGAGAGAGCGAGGAGAGAGAGAGAGGGAGAGAGAGAGAGAGGAGAGAGAGAGAGAGGAGAGTGGAGAGAGAGAGGAGAGAGAGAGAGGAGAGAGAGAGAGAGAGCAGTGAGAGGAGAGAGAGAGGCGATAGAGAGGAGAGAGAGAGAGAAGAGAGAGGAGAGAGAGGAGAGAGAGAGAGGAGAGAGAGAGGCATTTTTTTCCAATTGCTTTTCTCTATGGCTTTCTTATTCTTCTCATATTTATACTGAGGCTATAATTCTTGGGCAAGCAGGTCACAGAGGTGAGATGTACCCTGACATCTCATGTTCTCCAAGTTTATTGTCTCATTATCACTGACCCTTTCAGCTGCCTGAGTGCATGCCTTTCAGAGTCCTCACTGTGAAATTACTTTTCTCTGCATATCCACATTGTCTGTGTTCTTCTAGAGGAAGTCATGATGCAGAGCCCTCATTACGGAGCAGAAAGTGAGCATCACCTACATAATGGCTGTGTCTGCCTTAATTGTCTGAAATTCTTCTGCACAAGAGGTTTCTAACCCCAGAGTTCCTATTTTCTAATACTTGAACATTACCCTGACTCATATTTGCTTTTTGTCCTAGTACCAGCCATTTTTTCAAATAACTTTTCTCCTTTTATAATTTTATCAGATAAAATTAAAATATTTTATCTGATATCAGAATGTGCCCATTGCATCTTAACCCTCACAACTGAAAATGCAAACATGTATGTATGTCTGTTCTAATCTACACACACTCCCTTATTATAGTTATATTTATGTGGAACAATGCGTTTGTACTAAGCTAAACATGAATTTATCTCACCTGTAGTCAGTGAATTCTGATCCACATGCCATAGATCACTCTTCCTTCATCCCCATGCCCTCACACACACACCCTTTTTTAGTAGTAAATGGACACAATATTTTTGTTTTTATGTGGTGCTGAGAATCAAACCCAGTGCCTCCCATGTGAAAGGCAAGCTCTCCACCACTGAGCCACAACCCTAGCCCCCCCTCACTCCTTCTTATTTGCAAATTCTCACACCATCAGTGAGAATCATGGGTCCTAGCTTTAGCCATGTAATTAATTCATTGTTTCAGTATGAGCAATGAATTCATTGTTGCTGCAGATGATAGGTTGTTACATAGCAAAAATATGAGTATATGGTCTTTTCCACCAATTTCTAGTGCATATCTCCCAGAATTCTCACATATCCTGAGTAATAGGAATGGTAGGAGCATCTATTTTTTAAACATTTGTTCTTTGACCTTGCTTTCTTGCACAGAGCTCCTAAACCATGCAATATCTCCTGGGTGGTAGGAAGGTCTTTTACTCTAATAAGAACTCTAGATGGGCTCTAGAAAAGATTCAGGATGGAGAATGTCTAAATGTTTGGAGGTTTAAGTACCCCACCTCCTTTTGGGAAAGAAGGTGGAGACTGGGTTAATAATTCATCTTGCTGGCATTATTAAGTCTCCACAAAATTTCATACAAGAAGTGGTTCAGGGAGTTAATGAGTTGCTGAACACAGCCATGAAAAGTGGGTGGTGCATCCAACTCAATGAGGACAGAGTTTCCTGCACTGGGGACTCTTCTGGGTTTCATCCTGTGAATTTCCTCATCAGATTGTAATTTGTCTGTCCTGGAATGTCATAAATGGTGGGCCATACAGCATGTTTTTCTCTTCAGCCTGGCTTCCTTTGCTTAGAAGCACACCAGGTTAGGATGCATCTGTGTCTCTATGTCAGTTGATAATACATACCATTCCATTTTGTGTTGGTTTTGAATTCAGCTACAAAGAGACATTCAGATTTTTAATCTGATCAACATCATAGAGTGCATAATTCCATGCTGGTTTTGGTTAGACATGCTTTTACAGAGCACTTATGAAAATGCATATAATTTATAGGTATACTCTTGAGCCATTGAATAGAATTGATTTACTTGGCTGTGCCAAATATACTGCCAAAGATGTTTGTGTCCCACAACCTATTAGCTGTTGTTTTACTATCACTTCTTTGTTTTCAGCATTTGTATTTTTTATTTGTTTTAATTAGTTATATATGAAAGCAGAATGCACTTTTATACTTTGATATATCATACATAGATGGGATATAATTTCTTATTTTTCTGAGTATACATATTGAAGAATCACATTGGTCATTGAGTTCAGCATTTGTAATAGCTGTGCTATTGTGGCGACAGCCTCTCCTCCACAGAAAATCTTAAGTAAGCTTCTTCAGAAATCTTCTTCTAAATTAATTCTAGAAATATCAATAAAAGAGTCTCTACATAAGATTTCAATGTAGGTAAACTTCTTACTTCCTTTTGCTCTATTATTTGGCCACTGACCTAGGAAAAACTCAACACTCCAGGTGCTGAACACCCCCTTACTAGTTTTTCACAAACATTTATCCAATCTTGTAGTTTCTAAAAATGTGTTTGCAAATGCAAAATGTGATAAAAATTGCTTTAACAAAGCCTCTGGCCTTGAGCTGGAGCTTCACAGAGATGTCTAAATTTCTAAGTTACCAACTGCACTCAATGGTAACAGCTGGCAGGGGGAGGAAAGAGAGGGAAGAAGTTCTCCGCTTCTCAGGTGCTGTCCTTGAAGAATTCACTTGCCCAGAACAGTGAAAGAAAAAGCTACTTTTATGTGAACTTCTGCAGACTGTGAACTTCTGAGTCCCTCCTCTTACATGGTGGGTAAAATGTTCTGAAACTACTTAAACTTAGGGTTTAGATGATTAATTGATTACCACAAAAGGTGTTCCCTCAGAACCTGGCTGCAACCAAATAAAACTGTTTCCTGCTATCTTTAGTGCTTTGTGTCATCTGTCCTCTACAACATTATGGTAATTCACTACTGTCTTAATTTGTGATTCCCTAATGATATCTAATGCTAAGCATAATTTTGTATAATTATTTGCCATCTTTATATTTTCTTTGGTCATGTGTCTCTTCAGATATTCAGTCTTTTTTTTTTTCTTTCTGATACTGGGTATTGAACCTAGTTGTGCTTAAAAATTGAGCCACATTATCAGTTTTATTTATTTATTTGTTTATTTATTTATTTTTAAAACAGATTCTTAGAAAGCTGGCCTTAAATTTGCAATCCTCCTGCCTTAGCCTTTTAAGTAATTTTGATCATAGGCATACAACAACACACTTGGTAAAAAATTAATTTTATAAGTAATATATATTTAATTTGTTTTTGGCATTTTGAGTTAAAACTCATCACCAAGGGCTGGGGATGTAGCTGAAGATTACAGAGTTTTTCCAGTATGTGTGCAGCCCTGTGTTCAATCCCCAGGATCCAAACACCCGAACATCCATCACTAAGATTATATGGATTAATACATTTTTATATAGTTTTCTCAAATTTTAATTATGAACTTGTATGAGTTAATTTTGGGGGGGGGTAATGGAGATTGAACTCAGTGGCACTCAACCACTGAGCCACATGTCCAGCCTTATTTTGTATTTTATTTAGAAACAGGGTCTCACTGATTTGCTTAGCACCTCGCTTTTGCTGAGGCTGATTTTGAACTCAGGATCCTCCTGTCTCAGCATCCTGAGCCACTGAGATGACAAGTGTGAGCCACCGCCCCAACAAGTATGAGTTAATTTTCCTAGAAGTTTCAGTTTCTTTTTTTTTTAAGAGAGAGTGAGAGAGGAGAGAGAGAGAGAGAGAGAGAGAGAGAGAGAGAGAGAGAGAGAGAGAGAATTTTTAATATTTATTTTTTAGTTCTCGGCGGACACACCATCTTTGTTGGTATGTGGTGCTGAGGATCGAATCCGGGCCTCAAGCATGCCAGGCGAGCGCGCTACCGCTTGAGCCACATCCCCAGCCCCAGAAGTTTCAGTTTCTATGTACATTCATTTAACTCAGTATAGTTCTCAAAACCTTTTTCAGTTCCCCATTTTTTTAAACTCATAGATAATGGGCTTCACTTCAATTTGAATTTACAAAATCATCGCCTTAAATATTCTAAGATACACGATTGAATTTTTGCTCATTTGTCAGGAACGCCAGAAGAGGGTGTGTGTGTGCACTGCCTGGTGCACAGTGCCCCAGTGGCTGGCAGAGGGTGTGCGGTCTTACTGGACCTGAGATAATAATGTGATATGGTAGTGTAATAATGCTAATGTATTTTCCATATGCAGCCTCAAATTCTAATGAATTACACATAGAAATGCAATAAGTGCCCTGTGGTCTTACTTTAGATATCTATATTATACTCTATAAAACTAACGGAATAGATGCCCATGGGCCTCTAATATTAACATAATATCTATGCTTTAGCCTCAAAATATAACATCGTAGGTGTGCTATGGTCTTTAATATTAACATAAAATCCATGCTTTAGCATCTAAAGATAATATAATGGTTTCCCTAATTCTTTTAACATTATTATAATATGAAAACTGGGGCCTGTGAAGCTACTGTAAGAACCATGCTGTAGTCTTTCAACACTGATATTGTATCCATATAACAGCATCAAACACTGATGTGCCCGCAGCCCTGTTGCCTTTCCTACCAATGTGCTACCCTCTGTAACATGTAACCTAATACAACAGCTGTTCGTCCTCCGGCCCTTAATGTTAAGAGGGTCAATATATTGTGCCTCTAAAAGTAATAGCTTGAATTAGGAATCCTTAGTCTGCTGAGGCCACCTCCTCTTCTATGATCTCTGCCCTACCAGTCTCTGCTCCAACCCCTTTTCTTACCTCAGCACGGGTAGTCAGGTGGATGGAGCACGTGCAGAGATGGAGACCATGACCTGACTGAGGTGTGAGAGCAGAGAAAGCAGAGGGCCATGACAGGTCCACCAAGGGACGCCAAGCCTTGCACTGGGCTGCCTGCAGGCTATGCTGGAGCAAGGTGGACAGTGAGGAGCAGGGGGGACAGAGAGGAGGAAAGGAGCTGGAACAGAAGCCCAGCTGTCTGCCTGATAGAGCTCACATTGGGATGTGAACAATGCAAGAACATGGAATTAAGTGCTCTTGAGCATACTGGGCAAGGTGATGAGGAACAGCAAGAAAGACTGCTCAGAGACTGGCATGGCCACAGAGAGCATTCTGGTTGCTCTGCAGAAAGGCTCTCTTTGCCTATGTCAACCCCTGGTCACAAAGATGACAGAAAAATGGCTTGATTATTACTGTAGACCTGGTCTTGTACATCAACTGATGAGAGAGGAAGACAAAGATTATGACACATGATTTATAAAAACTAAGGAGCAGAAGCCCAAGGCTTCATGATCTGTGATGACCCTCAAGTGGGCCTGAGGCTCCACACAGAGTGTATGGAATGGGATGAACCAAATCTGGCAGGATCTGCTAAGAAGTGTTTTTATGATCCACATCAGTGGAGATAATTAATGCATCAGCTGCATGAGGAATCAGATAACTTGTTGAACTACAGTTTGTATTTAAAAAGTAATAATTTTAATACAGAATTTTTTTTCAAATTTTTAAATCTGTCTACAAATACAATGTATGTGGTTGTGTAAGAAATTGTGTAATAGAAAAGCTGTACCAGCATCTTCATATCATTGAGAATTTTTTTTTTCCTAATATGGTCATTTACAAAAAGCACATGGCAGACCACTCATATTCCTTTGAGATATTCTCCGCATTAGAACCTGGCATTCTATTTCACCTTAAATGATCCATTTTACATTAAGTCTGAGATATGGAAACTGTACAAATTATCCACAGCAACACAGAGAGACAATCCAATTTTATTTTATTATTAATTTAGTTCCTGTTTTAACCAATAAAATCAAATCTTTTAGGAACAAACTAATATATATATATATATATATATATATATATATATAGAGAGAGAGAGAGAGAGAGAGAGAGAGAGAGAGAACTTCACATAGCTTCTTTAAAGGGTATTTTTGTTTCCAATTCATCATATTTAGGTTTTCCAATATGCTTCTTTGAGCATTTAGATGCTCGTGGATAGATAAGAAGGAATGCCCTCAAGTGAATGTTCTTGTTCTTGACTCTGGGCAGCAGTTCGGAAGAGAAGGAAGCAGGCATGCCTCTCACTGAGTAGATCATGTGAAATTTCTTTTTTCATCTCTATCCACATTTTTCTACTCCAAAATTGCCATGAAGAGAATCTTTGGATTATTCTCATCTTTGGTCATCACCTCTGCTCTAAGCAAATGCTGTTAGAAGGCCATGTTGATTGGGAATACTATACAATGCAGAAAAATGATTTTTAAAATGCAAAAAAAAAAAAAATAGTAGATTTCCTATGGCCTTTACCTTTAATGCTAAAGTAGTACTCATAATATACCATGTAAAATTAATATAATAGATACACTTGCCTTTCAATTTAAATATTGTATCCATAGTATGCATCTAAATATACTACCCATAGTATGCATCTAAAACTCATATAATAACTTCTCTGTAGATTTCAGTACTAATATAATATTTATACTGTGGCTTCTAAATCTAATATGATAACTGTTTGGAGGCCTTTATTTCTACCATATTTATACTATAGCATGGGAAACTAATAAAATATCTGTTGTATGGTTTTACTACTAGTGTGATTTTTATATTGAAACATCAAATACATAAGTAAGAGCATTCAGAGAACTTTAATACTAATATGATATCCAAATTATAGTATCTAAAATAAATAAAATCGCTGTGCTGTGAACTTCAAATCTATTGAGAAGCTCATATTCTAACATGTTGAACTAATATAATATCACCACTCTAACTTTTAGTACTAATATGATATCCATATTATGGGCTCTAAAACCAATGAAGTAGATATCTGATTTTTTAAATATTAACATAACATCCTTTTTATAAACCAAAATACTAACATCTGGGTACATTTTAGTATTCATTTTATATCCATACTATAGCATCTAATACTACTATTTTCCAAGATTTAGACTTAGTGTCTACGTAAGAGTAAACAAATATCTGGGGTCTCATTCACATAAGCCCAAGAAACTATGGAAGTATACAGTGTCCCCATCACTGGTTATTGTTGACTAATTATTTGGGTAAGTAGTATCTGCCAGTTTGGTCCATGATAATCATAGTATTTATTTGTCATTTATAATTTATAAATATTTTATGTGGAGATACTTTGGGAGTTTGTAAATATCTGCTTGGTCCTTAAGATTTCACCCACTAGAATTAATATATTTCATTGATGATTCCTCCTTGTGTCAAATTATTATTATGATGGTAGCCAAATGACAATTTTTTTTCATTGATTCTACATTAACAAATATAGCAAAACCAACCAAAATGGGCAAGAAGAAAAAGCTTATCATTTTGGTACTCACATGCCCCAGATATGGACAGTAACTGCCATTTCGAGCTGATTACACTGATTTTTTATGTGTTCCTATTCATCCTGGAGTGCTTTTGACTTTCTTGCACAACAAGATGTTTCAAACACATCATTTATTTTCTTGTTATATAGCTGGAATTAGCCATTTTTTTTTCTAGTAGCTCTGTTTTCTCTTAGAGGAAAAATGTCTGACAAGTATTTGTGATGGTTGTCATTATTACTTTTGGGGTTTTCATGTTAAGGACATTTATCATATATATAACATAAAAATGTGTAATTTTTCTTTTTAATAGTTTTTCAGTTGTCAATGTCCCTTTATTTTCTTTTTTAATGCACAGTGCTGAGAATCAAACCTAGTGCCTAACACATGCTAGGTAAGCGCTCTGCCACTAAGCCACAATCCCAGGCCAAACTGTGTATATTTCATATACAAAACATAAAGAAGGGTCTTTTGTATATATTCTGATTTTGTATGTATATATTCCTGTATAAAAGATGTATACTGATAAATTATACGTACACATGTAAAGAATCTTTATTATAGAATTTTCTTATGAATTAGAAATAGTCTAAATACTCTTTCAGAATTCTGTTTTTTATCTGTAAAATAATGTAGTATGTTATCATTTTTAAAAATGTGAAATTTATAGAGTATGTATTATTTGAAATATAAAGCATATTTAAAACACTTAGTTTGTTAACACATCTTAAGTTCACTTCTAATACTTCTAACAACTTGACAAGTTGAGGAAAGAAGCTGCCTGCCACACTGGCACTCTATCTGGTTTCGGAAATTGTATTCATCATTAGATTTTAATTTTCATTACCAGTGGATAAATGCTCAAATATTTGACTCTCAAATTAACCTTAATTCTGCAGGTGGATTGTACATAGGGATACCTGTCCCACCAACCTGTCAATATATTTGGTGACATTAAATCATATCAATGGAATTTGCAAAATATTTCTTCAGAGGACCACATCATGAAAACTTTAGGCTTTGTGAACCAGAATTTCTCTGTGATCATAGCATAAAATCTGCAATAGATAATAATTGAATACCTGATGACATTCCAATAAAACTATATTTTCAAGGTAAGGAAGGGACACTCAGTGGTAGATTATTTTCCTAGCATGTGCAAGGACCTGAGTTTGATTCTCAGCACCACATATAAATCAATAAAATAAAGGTATTCTGTCGAACTAATAAATAGTTACAACTAATAAATAAATATGAAAAAAAAGAAAACAACAACAGAAACACTTTTTTTTTTCAAATAATCTACGTGTTGGGTGTAGTCTTGACTTGTTGGTACAACATACTGCTAATGCAGTGAAACTTCAGTGATGACCTACATGGATGTCATTTTTATTTCTATGCACAACACACTTCATATGTACCACATAATTCTTCTACAAAGACTTTCTGTACAATTCAGATTATGCTATAAGAATATTTTCTTAATTGGCCTTCATAGGTTTTGTTATTGAATTCACCATTTTAATATGAATAAGTACTTTGCATATATGCCCTTGAAACTTATTCTGTTATCTTTAAAAAAATATTATCATTAATTGTTGTGGACCTTTATTTAATTTATTAATTTAATGCAGTGCTGAGGATTGAAACTAGTGTCTCACACATGCTAGAAAAGTTCTCTAACACTGAGCAACAACTCCATCCTTCTGTTATCTTTAAGTATAAGAAAACTAAAACTCAGTTTATCTAATAAATCTAGAAAAAATTTTCAAGTTGGCTGTAGATTAAATTTTTATAAATTTATTACTTAATACATTTCTTTAGCATTTTCAGTGTTACATACACAATTTTAAAAATGTGCAAAATGTTACATATGATCATTATGTAAATATTGAAAAATACAGTTGAAGAACAAAGATTATTTTACATTATTTCACTTAAATACAATGTCTTTCAAAAGAGGGGTCTGTAAACCCTGAACAAATATTAATTTCTTTTTAAAATTTTTTTTAACTTTTAAATTTTTTTGGTGATATTTCACATCTAACCCAGGACATGCTCTACCCAAAGCCATATCCCAAGTCTTTCATTTATTTATGAAGCTCACTCTTGTGGTTTTCTCATCCTTCATAACTACAAGAATTACTTTTCCCAAAGTTACCATTGAATTTTACTTTGAACACATCTACACATAACTTAATGCACTTAATTTTAAAATTACTCATTCATCAATGAAACATTTCCCCTTCTAATAACAAGAATTCCCAAGTGCCTAAAGAGAGTTTAGACTCCACACAAACAGCTATACAAATATTTTCTCTTTCCCACAACCACACATAAGTATATATATACAGCCCCAATACCCAGCCAAATAGTTGTAGTAAAAATAATAATAACTAGATATAGAGGGCAAAACCAAGAACAGCTTCATTGAATGGGAAAAGAAACTTTTGCCTTTTCCTCTGATCAGTTTTTCCCCCAAGATGACACACTGGTATGATAAGGAGAAACTGCACAATACTCAGTTTTTCCATTTTGTTGTCAGAGAACAGAGGATAATGTAGTTCCAACATTCTGGATTTTCACAGAACTGTTTTATGTCTCCTGTGACACAGAACTGGTGGCATGTGTTGATAAGTAGGCACACTGAGCCAGACAAAAAAACATGGAACACCAAAGAACCTACAATACAGACACCACGTGGAAGAAAAGTTTATGTTCTGCTGACAGAAGCCCACAGCTCTCTGCCTGGAAAGCTAGGTGTCTAGAAAGAGGGTGTCCCCAGGAAGGATGATAAAGCTCTTAAATACATAACTGAGCTTCCTGATGAAGGTCTTCCCTTGTGTGAAGCCACCAGGAGAGAGAAGGTTCAAAACTAAAATTCTCAACCAAAGGCAAACTAGTTTCAAAGAGCACCCCAAGAAAAGACAGAAGACAGAGCCATGCTATTCTGTAAAAACTGAGGGGCCTAGAAAATGAGACTTGTTAGTGTTTCTGTAAAGAAATCAAGAATGACAAAAACACTACAGTTTTAAAAGCATTAAGAAATACTGATAACAATGAAAAATAAATGACAATAAATTCAATATTCAGGGATAAATCTATCAAATATAAAATTGAAAATTCAAAGAATCATTAAATTTGTGGTTCTCAATCTCCCTGATGCCCAGTACTGGGGATAGAACCCAGGGGCACTCCACCACTGAGCTGTACACACCATCCTTTTTAAATGACCACTTTTAATTTTGAGACAATAAGTGCCCAGGCTGGCTTCCAACTTCGGATGCTCTGCTTCCTTCCATCTCTACTACGCTGGGATTAAGGGCGTGAGCCACTTTACCCAGCTTCTCAACCTCAAATAAAGGGGGAAAAGAAGGCTTTATAACTTATAAAACTAGTATTGAGAAAGAATAATAACCACAGTCCAGTAAAGATAATTTAATAAAACAAAAATATCAGGAGAACTGACTTATACATTTTTCCAAGTGATTTTACTTGGGAGACTGAATCAGAAAGATCAACAATTCAGGGCTAGTTGCAGCAATTTAGCAAGGCCCTAAACAACAATGAGACTCTGTGTCAGATTAGAATATGAAAAATATTGGGATGGAGCTTGGTGGAAGAGTGCCACTGAGGTCAATCTCCTATACCAATGAATAAATTAATCAAAATCACAAGAGCATATGACAGATGATTGATAGAAATTCACCTGATAACCAAGAAGAAGGACTATTTTTAAAATTTATACAAATAAAAGTAACTTATTAAGTGACAAATATGAATGGATGGATTATATCAGAAAGGGTACTATAAGCTACCATTAGGTGGGCAAGCAGACAGTATAGGTTAATAGCTGAGTTATATGTAAATTGAAGGACAAGATTATTCAATACTAAGGTGTTTAAATATGTTCTAGACTACAGGATCTTAACATGAAAGTCTTGGTGTTTTATGTCTTAATTTGGAAAAACATGAATATCAAAAACTCAAATGCATAAAAGTTGTACAAATGAATGGAAGTGGAAAAAATCTAATTAGAACATCCGTAAAGAGAATCTATAAAACAAGAAAAAAAAAGCATTCTAGAGATAAATCCAGAAGTTAAAGAGATCTCTCTAAGGGAATTCATGTCTAATCAAGAGTTTAATGAGGAGTACTGATGAAGAAGCACCTTGTTGTGTACTTCTAATTAAAACAGCGCTGAAAGTGGAAAAGAAATGAGCACCACTTCTGCAAATCAGGAGACAGCACCATTTTTAGATGGCAGAACACTTAATTTTTCAATTAAAATCTTGAGCCTGAGTCATGCCAGCTATGGCTGTTTATATTCAAAGGTAAGTAAATAAAAATTCACTATTCAAAAACTTCTTAAATAGGAAATAGAAACATTTAAGAAAAAAAAAGATAAATGATGTGTTTGCAAGAAAAGATTTAAAGTTCTTTATTATTAATCTTGGAATTGTTTACTTAGAAAACCTGACACATTGTAAAAAAAAAATCCCCAATATCTTAAAATTGCAATAAGATATGAATCTAAGATAACTTTGGAAAATAATAACTTTATTTATATTAGGAATTGGGATTAAATGCATTTCAGTTTCTATTGTCTGAAATATGTAATAGACAATAAATGAATGGGAGTGGACCCATTCCAAATCTAGTTATTACCAGAATAGTAGTAGAGTGATTGCCTACAATGAGTGTGCATGAGAGTCCCTGAGGTGGATGCCTAGCAGTTATAAAATAAAACAAATAAGTCAAAAAGATGCCTTTGTTTACAAATATAAACATGCTTTGGATTGATCTACAGGCATTAATTTGCTGATTTTCATACTATATCCAATTTTCTGCTGATGTAGCAATCACTTTAAAGTTAATTTTCATACCTCTCTTGCTCCTTTGTAATCATATCTCAACTTGTGTCACACAATATTTTCAAGTGACTCTATGCAAAATTTTCAAAACTTCTGATTTCTAAATGGAATTACTAAAAATATTTCTTCACTTTTATTTCTGTTTTTGAATTCAGTTACTCCACATGACCAATTTACAAAATATCCTAGAATAAGCTAATCTGTGTCTACCAGGAAATATTCTTTGAAATATTTATTCTTTATGGAGTTTTTTTGTGCACATATGAACAAAATTTAAAAATCAGCTTATATAACATGTTACAAAGAAATATTCAAGGGGTCTTTTAGATAATTTATATCTTTATGAATTTATTATTAAATACTTTGGTCTAATGTGGTTTCTTTGCCACATGTATGTAATGTAAAAAAAAAAAAAAAAAGAAACTAGTGACTGGATATAATGGTGCAGGCCTGAAATTACAGTAATAGGAGAATAAATCAGGAGGATAACAAAATCAAAGCCAGCCTCAGCAACTCAGTGTGGCACAAGGAAGGTAGTCTTGCTGAGGTGGAGTGAAGAGGAGGGAGGTGGAGTGAAGTGGAGCAGTGCAAGACTGGTTGAAGTTGCCTGGTAACAGGCAAGAGCCTGCATTGCTACGCTTCAACTACATGGTGAGGCCCAGGTGTAACAAAAATACTGAGCAGCAGACACTCATCTTACCATATTTTACAAAAGAGCAGAAGGATACAGCTACACATTTTTCTGCAACTCTTTGCTGTAGTGTACTAGTCACCAAGTGTTCCACTGCAAAGCTCAGTGTGCACAATCTGCCCATCTAATAAGCTCACCTGAAGAAGCTCAGTGCTGTGTGTGGAGGATGGAGCAATATTTTGAAGTTTCAAAATATTATCTACTTTTCTTTCAAAATTATAACAAACATCAATTTATCAACATTTTATTTATACTAAGTTTACAGAAAATTGGAAAACACATCTGGTTTTCTTTGGAGAAAATACACCTACTTCTAACTGATTTTACTACATTAATGCTGCTGCTACTGTTTTAAAGTTTTTAAGTTGGTCAGCTCCAGACTTGCTCATCAGTGGTGAAGGTGACACATTGAGTTCGAACTTCACAGTTGGTCACAGAAAATACTAGCACACACTGTAGGTATTGAGAGACTCCCCGGTTCCTCCTTACTTTTCTTTCCTTTTCTTTTTTTAAATTAGAAGTCCTCAGTTGCTTCATTAAAATAGTACAAATTGGCCTTATAATCTGAAGACTTGTTTCTGTAGCTGGACAGCTCTTGAACCTTATTCTTCAGCTGCTCAACTGTCCTTTCTACAGAAACAAAGATACTTTTCTGACATTCTTCTTTTTGCTGTTGTTGCTTGTAGGATCAGAGCAAATGAATTTGAAACAAGTCTAATTCTGTCCTTCAAGAATCAATTCATGGGCTGGGGATGTGGCTCAAGCGGTAGCGCGCTCGCCTGGCATGCGTGCGGTCCGGGTTCGATCCTCAGCACCACATACCAACAAAGATGTTGTGTCTGCCGAAAACTAAAAAATAAAAATATTAAAAAAAAAAAAGAATCAATTCATCTTTCTTGGCTTGGGATACTGAACAACCAACTCCTGGCCTGGCTGCAGACTTCATTTTGCAGGAAACCCAATGTAACACTTTCTTGGGCCCCTGGGACTGCAGTAAGCACCTCAAATGAGATCCAGCCCCACACTGATAGAATAGAAGCCAGAGTTTTCTGGGGTCTGTCACCATGATGGTGTAACCCATCAGAATGACAGGAACGACTCCTGGAACACCCTCAGTGTGCAGTGGACTGTTGATCTTGCTCTTCCCCCTTGTACTGTCCAGGAGGCCTGAGTGACTGATTTTTCCTATTTATTCAGGTTTGAGAGGCAGGCCAAGCTCATCCAAAGCTGTTGGTGCACATAGGCAGAAGATTCTCCATTTTATTTTATTCTGTGAGAGTCAATGGTTAAAAGTTCTAATAAATGTCAATTTTTTTTTCCTTTTGGAGCACTTAATGCTTCCAACTTTTTTCCTTTCTTGGTTCCTCTATGATTTTGTTGTTGTTATCTCAGGCAATTTAAATACAAAAGAGTCTTGGAGACATATTCCCATGATCATGACTTATCACTGAGTCTTCAGAAGGAATGTTCTTGCTGCTAAAATGAGAAAATTCTTATAATCTGTGATGGACGGCTCTCAGCTGGACATCTTTTGCCAATAAATATTTTTAATATGACAGAATTTAATTTAGGTGTGATGTACAATATGTGTCAGTGCTGTTAGCTAAATAGATGTGTGGATGAGAGCACAAACTAACATCACTGATTAGAACAAAGGGTAACAAAAAATGCTGATGTGCTAATCTGTCATCAAGATGCAGCAGTCCTGAGTTTTGATGTTGCCAGAGGAGACTGCAAAAGAGTAAGCACATCCTCTGCAGATTGCTTGGAGAATGGAATCAGAAAGTGCTGTGTCACAGCAATAATGTGCTCCTAACACATTAGTTCACATAAGCCTGCAACAATAATCTAAGGTGGTGGTTTCCATGTGAGTTGCTACTAAGGCCTGCATTGTTGGTGTGTCCTGCAGAAACATGGGAAACACTAGCCTCAAAGACATCATTATCATTTGGAGGATCAAAGCCCCAACTTGGGGATATGGTCTAGTGATATTTGTAGAGGTTGTATTTCATGGATTTGATGTCATGTTTAGGAAGTGTATTTTTAAATAGAAAGTGGAACAGGTGTGATTACACACATTCCTGGGATAAAAAGTGGTTTTGTTGTGAGGAATCTGATAGGCTGCTCTGGGGGAGCAGGGAGAGCAGCACCAACTTCCTATCTGATGATTCTTTTTATACACTATAATCATGGTGGTGAATTAAGGGCAAGTGTAGTTCTGATTGGCATAGGAAGCATCCTCTGATTTTGTGGAAAGCAAGTTTGTTTATTAGGAAAAAAATAGTTCTTCTATCTCTTAAAAGGGGAAATGGAGAAATTTGCACATTCTTTATCATCTCAAGGAGAGACAAAGGAACCAGCATGCCCCCATCTCAGTGGCTGGTAAATTGTCCCTATCTCTCAATGAGAGAACATACAAAGGCCAGCATGTTTAATCTCTGACTAGTTTATATTTCTTGAGAATAAAAACAGTATTTATAAAGTGGGAGTGGGGAAAAGGAAGATGGCTGTAATTATGCCAACAATTGTCATCTATTTTTTCTGGATAATTGTTTGTAAATCTTATAATATTTCTGAAATATCTTGCCATTACTATTCCTGGAAGCATATTTTTCTTGATTTTATATTATCACAAAGTTTACAAAATTTTTTGTACATATTTATGATTTGAAAAAGATTTTAAGTCTTCTGACATTGCTTAATAAAAATATTTTTAAACAGAACAGTCAATTCATGAGTCTAGAATATTTAAATCTACTTTACATGGGTGTATTTGTTTTAATCATTTAAATGAAATTACATAAATAGCAAAATCACTGTTTTTTAATGTAACAGAATTTAAAAATTGAATTTTTTTCTTGTAATTTCATTGAAACTCTGAAAAGCCAACCTAGAGGAACATGAATTGCTGTAAATACCATTTGACTAGAGAGTAGATAATTGCAAATTGAGTCAAGATCAAAATAACAAAATAAAACAACAAGCTCCAGAAACACACACACAAAAAGATTCTTTTGTGTACATTGTTCATCTTGATTTTTCACAAACTGTTATGTCCAACATTTAAAAATTAGAGCAGTAACTTGGTGATCTTATTATATGCAATTAATACTCAAGCTGATTTAAGAATGAATACTGTTACAGAGCTGTCTTTGTAATCTCCAATTCTTTCCTGTTATGCTTCATAATTTTATGTTATTTCGATTGCATTGTAGGTGTGATATCGCCAGTTATAGGTGATGAGTCCTGCTTCCCCACATGTTGAAGTTTTAATATTAGAGAAACATGCAGAGACAAGCATATGAATCAGGATTTATATAAAAAGGGGTAACATAGACTTCTCCCACGAGGAAGAAGGTGGCCATAGCTGGTATCATGATATCCCAAGAAGCGAGGTGTTCTGTCCTTTTTATATATCCTAGGCTTCCTTTGTTCTTCTGCTTTCCCCCTTTATCTTTCTCCTTCCTGCTTACTTGACAAGGTGCAGGAATGCTCAGTTGGATGCCCAAAGGTGGGAAACAGGTGGGCAAGTGTAGTTCTGAAGGGGGAAGAGCAGGACAAGTAACCAAGGTTACTTAACAAACTTATAGCTCCCTGTAGGGAGGGGAGATTCCTGGGACAGGTTTCCTTGGCATCAGGATGGAGCAGGGGCAGGTTCTTGATAAGATTCCTCAGGGGACAAGTCCCCAACTTCCCAGACTCACTCAAAGTTGGCCTGTTGAATGACCTAACTTGATTTACCTATCTACACTGACTGCTTGTCTAATTTTGGCATCAGGTGCATATGCCTATAAAAAAATGTTTTTGACATGCTGTAAATAGGTCTTAAAATATGAAACAGGAAACTACCAGTGATGTAGAAAGCAATATTAACAAAATGCACAAATGTTTATAAAAGTTAAAGTTAGAAGCTGGTGTGTACCTCTGTGGTAGCCCTGGGTCCAATCCCCTGAAGTAAAATATGAAAAATTATAAAATGTGCAGTGTTAATGAAATTTGGCTTCAAACTTGCTGAAGTCAGTAACAGGAACTTGAAATCTAGAGGCTAATATCCATATTATTTTCTTTAGTTCACCAGTTCAAGCTTAGTTTTCAGTCAGAGTTTGCAAGACCTAATGGTGATATCTTTATCTTCATAGGATTTGGATTTTTATTTTCATAAAATACCATAGTAGGGGCATAGTATCAGGCAGCACTTTCAGACAGAAAATAGTTGCAAGTATAATGATGTCCATTGTGTTTTGAATGGAAAACCAGCTTTGCAATATTAGCATAAAAATCATTTAGTCATGAGGTATTATTCATTTTATATATTATTATAATTAATTCATTAAAATTTTGCTTGGGAATTGGATGTGTTGGCATACACTTATAATCCCAGCTCTCTGAGGCAGGAGGGTCACAAGTTCAAGGCTAGGCTGGGTAACTCAGTGAGATCCTGTATCAAAATAAAAAGGACTGAGGATGTGGCATTAGCCTAGCCACATTAGAGCATTAGCTTAGCATGTGTGAAGCCCTGGGTTCTATCCCTTTTTACAACCACCCACCCCCTCACAATTTTGTATAGGATTTTGCACCTGTGTTCATGAGGGGTATCCGAACCTCTTGTGATGTCATTGTCTGCCTTTGATAGCAGGTTAATGCTGGCCTCAGAATAAGTTAGGAAGTATTTCCTCCTATTCAGTTTTCTTATAGAATTTGTATAATTTTTTTCTCTACGTGTTTATTGAAATTTTCCAGTGAAGATATCTGGATCTGAAAAAAAATTTTAAGAGAAGATTTTCAAGCTACAAATTTTCTTAAATATAAACCTGTGACTATTCAATTCAGGTTTTCATTGTAGGTGAGTTTGGTGGTATCTTTCTAGAAAATTTGTTCTCTTCATTTAGGTTGATGGATTTATTGGCATATATCCTTTTCATATCTCTACAAACTATGGTGATATCATCTTTTCTTTCCTGATTTTAGTAATATGTATATTCTCTCTCTTTTTTTTTCTCATTAGCCCAACTGGAGGTTTCCAATTTTTTTTCTGTCTTCTCAAAGAACCAGTGGTTTATTTTATTTTATTTTAGGGGGGGTTGGAATCAAGACAGGGCCTTACACATGGTAAGCACACACTGTACTATTGAGTTATACCCCAGCCCAAGAACCAGCATTTAATTAGTTTATTTTTCTGTATTTTCTCTATTTTTTCTGTTGTTTATTTATTGATCTTTCTGCTCTTTCTTCATTACTTCTCTTCCTTATTTGCTCTCTACATGTAAATTAATTATTTCTTTTGCCATATTTTTAATTTTTATACATAAAATATGGTTCTTTGAAGATTGTGATTTAAATTGTTTCCTCCCTGAGACATAAAGATATTGAGGCACAGAGAAGTGTGTAGCTCAGTGGTAGAGTGCTTTCCTCACACATGTGAGGCACTAGGTTTGATCCTTAGCACCACATAAAAATAAATAAATAAAGATTAAAAATAAATAAATATAGATAAAAAAAAAGAGGAACTAGGAGAAACTAATGTCTGAGGTACCTTACTTTGTTGACATCTGTGGAAACATTTCTGAGAGCAAATCCTAAGTGTTACTTTTTTTGTCACTTTCTTTTACTTTTTTTGCAGTGGCAGGGATTGAACTCAAGGATGCTCTGCCACTGAACTACATTCCCAGCTTTTTTTATTTTGGGGCAGGGTCTCAGTTGCTGAAGTTGGCCTTGAACTTATGATTTTACTGCCTCTGTCTCCCAAGCAGCTGGGATTATAGGCTTGCACCTGTGTGCCCAGTTTTCCAGTGTAAGTTTTTTTTTTTTTTTTTTTTAAGATGGACACAATATCTTTAATTTATTTATTTTTATGTGGTGCTGAGGATCTACACAAGAAGAACATGACTCTCTGAGGACTGGAAGGTAAATAAAATTTGTGATTTCAAAGTGGATTCCTGGAATTAGTGAAAATAGTAATTAAACCACATCTAATGAAAAAGTGGCATGGCACATTTGAAAGGAACCCTCTTTTATGATTTTTAGCTCCAGAATATGATGTCAATTAGATACTGCCTTTGCCTTATTGAGAGATTTGCATCCCCATACAACTTTATTTCTGGCAAGGGTGACACTGACGTAGCTCAGTGGTAGACTAGCTTTGTTTTCAAAATGTAGTAATATAAATAAATAGGCCCAAAATGTTGACCCCATGCTTTATTTTCCAAGAAAATTCTGGCATAACTGGACAGGATATGTTACATTCCTTAACAAACTGTTATCTGCTAAAGAAATGCAATTTCAAAATAATGTTTATAAGAGCAACTTAAGTTACCCTGAAGTGAAGAGTTTTGTGACTTTGCTATAGGCCAGATTCTGGAACTCAGAGAAATAAAGATAATTCTTACTAATCATAAAATCTGTGAGAGTTTATGGTTAAGAATTCAATTAGAAATGGTGAACATGAGCCTAATTAACCTAAAGTTGTCATGGCAGAGGATACTTGAGAGTTTGATGTTATCCTGCTGTCAGTCCATAGTCAAGAGGTGGACCTGGTCAGGACTCTTTGGGATCTTTTTTTAGATTTTCAAAAAAACTGAAGTTCAAGAAAGTCATGCTATTATCTTTTCAGAGAGAACACACGTTCTTCTGTCATAGTGTCACCCTTTTCTTCCTTCACATCACTTCTAATAAACTCATTGCCTGCCACTCTTATTGATAAGTTTGGAAAGTTATGTCTTGATTGAAAAAAAAGTTTGCATTTGAAGGGAGTGGTCTTCATTCTACCTCAATTTTTCAGAGTGTCCCAGCCCTGTATCACTAAAAGATCCTTGCCAACTGAAGGGCTATCAGAGACTCCCTGGAGTGTCTTCACTTCATAGTTTTTACTGCTCTCTAGAGGGAGAGAACCAGGGAATGATATTCACTAGATACTCCAAAAGAATTTAGACATGGTGGCTCTTCAAACCTTTTGTTAAGCAGTTATGAAACCCACAAGTAGGACAATGTAGGAGGTTAGAATGAGGACACATCACACAGAAAAATCTAAAAGGAGAAATTTCAAATCAGATATTGTGATAAGGTATCTGTACCTGGGAAGACAGAGAGCAGAGAAAAATTGTTCTTATTTTTCAAACTGTCAAGTTACACATGTCTGCTTTTTTCTCATGTGAAATGCTCACAAAGAGAAACCAATATCTTTAATCTGACATCCAGTTCTTGGAGAAAAATTAGAAATACTGCATTCATTTGAAATGTAAAATAGAAAAAAGAAAACAGTTGACAAGACAAAGGGAATGCTGGCATTAAATATATGAACAGAGCCAAGTGCAATGGTGCACTTCCGTAATCCCAGTATTTTGGAAGGCTGAAGCAGGGGGATCATGAGTTCAATTTTAGCTTCAGCAAAATGAGGTGTTAAGCAACTCAGGGAGAATCTTTATCTAAATAAAATACAAAATAGGGCTGGGGATTTGGCTCAGGGGTGCAGTGAGTGAATACATTTTAGAATGACTTGTTATCAAATGACAGATAAATAATCCACTCACTATTGACTGGATGCCATGATTCAATCACAAGATACCAAGTAGTTTCTATGTGGAAAATAGCTGGTGTCTTATAGACAGTGTGATGAAGATGTTCCTACACATCCTGTCTGACAGGGTCACAGTGTGGGGGATTCTGTGGCAGGGCTGCACAACCTGGAACCCAGAACCATGGGTAATGTTAAGTGTTTTGTTTATGATACTCATGAGATAGATAATAGGGCATACAACAATCAATAATAAAAGTACATGTTGCCTGAGATTGCAGGAAAATTCCCAGAATGGGATTAAGGATAGAAATAAGATATGTTCTGAGTTGTATTTTAGTATCTTTGACAATACAAACAATAGTGTTTTTTTTTCTTAAGAAATTCACAGGGAAAAGATTGCAAATCAAGGTTCCTGAGAAAAGCTTACCAATTTACACTAAGCCCCTCATTCTAAAGCCACAACCTATGCAACATACATTCCCTTTACTAACAGAGCCTTCTTTGCCCTACACAGGAATTCATGATGAAAATAGGAAACACATAGTCAATACTAATAGCAAATGAGTTGAAGTGCAGAGCCTGTTCTTTAATTAAAAATTATAAAGACATTAGAATTCATAATTTGATGAAGGATCAAAGAAACTCTTTAAAAATCAGTTAAATAGGTCATGTGAAAAAAGAAAATTACTTTGGAAAAACAGAATAATGTAAAATTTTATATAGATATATTTTAGAGTCAGTTCAGAGGAGTAGGCTTTTAAGTAATAGGCTTTCACTGTTTTAAGTGTGTATTATTAGGACTTTAGTTTAGAAGCAAAAAAGCTTACCCATAATCATATGTGTGCTTTAAAGTTAATAGGTCATGATACAGGTAGTCAAGTTGCATAGTCTAGTACTTAGTGATTGAAGTGAAAATGTAAAAGCTTAATCATGATTGGCAAAGGTTGCAGGAACATATTTTAAACAATGTGTTCAATATCTTATGAAGTTAATATATGTCAGAAAAGATTGCAACTCTTGAAAATTATGTAAATGAAAAAAGTTTTGGGCTTTGATGCTATTTTAACTACATGAATAAATACCTTTAAAAAGGGTATAAATATAAATACCCCTCTATGGGCATCAGATCCTTCTGAAGGCTGCTTGTAATTTGCAACCTGTTATCCTGTCTCCTCTTTTTTTGCTGAGGCCACATATCCTTCAGTACCCAATGCCATTCATACTTCAGGACCCCTGGATTCCTGCTAGGGCTGGACCCTGGCAATAATAACTAAAATTTTCTTCATTTAAATTTGAGGTTGACTCTGTTGATGGGCTGTATTGAATTATAGAAAATATATATATATATATATATATATATATATATATATATATACACACACACACACACATAATGCCTGTGATTTGTGCTAATAGTACCCCATACCAAAGAAAAAAACAGACATCATAATTCTATTATTATGCTCAAGGCAAAATTGCAAATAATTTATTTTTTAATTCCTTATACTCTAGGTTCTGGAATACTGAGAGATCTAGAGACCTGGCACCATTCACCTCTTGTTTATTTTATTAAACTAGAAACTTTAAAATTTTATTTTTGCCCCATTTTTTGTAGGGGAGTAGAGACAGTGCTGCCTCAGGGAATTACTTATGAGTTGAAGTCTCAAGCTCTTTTCGCATAAGGCCAGAGAACAGAAATATTAAATAAAAATTTAAAGTAATTGTGATATTTAATTTTTATATAAATGCACTTCTGTCTGTACTAGATCTAAATATTGGGATGAAACTCTGCCATGAAATAATTTTATCCTGAGGCACTTAATACAATTCACAGCAAAAAAATAAAAATAAAAGTAAATAAAATAAAAAGATTCCAAGGCTGTGGAGCAGTCCTGTAATATTGTAATATCAGTTACTTGAAAAGCCATCAGAGGAGAATTTGTGACCCTTCCCCAGGACTCTATCTATGTTTCTATCAATTCATCAATCCATTCATTTGTCGTCCTGGGACTCTGTAGTGAATAATACCCATGGGTCTGATTTCCAGTATTTTTTTTTTCTACTGGCAATTGAACTCAGGGGCACATTACCACTGAGACCACATTCACAGCCCTATTTTTATTTTATTTAAACACATCATCTCAGTGAGGTTCTTAGTGCCTTGCCATTGCTGAGGCTGGCTTTGAACTTACTGTCCTCTTGCCTCAGCCTCTCCAGTTGCTTGGATTATAGGCATGCACCCCTGCATGTGGTAGATCCCCAGTGTTTGAGAAATAAAACAGAGCAGACAAAAACCTGTCTTTGTGTCCTTATTTGATTGTGATCTGGATGAAATTTACTATTACTCAAACAGTAGGCCTACTGAATTAGACAGGCAGTCAGTGTAAATAGGTAAATTGAGTCTGGATGAATCTAGGAAGTCAATTTTGAGTGAATCTGGGAAGTTGGAGACTGTCCCCTGAGGGATATTATCAAGAAACTGCCCCCCCCAACCTGTTGCCAAGGTAACCTGTCCCAGGAATTCCCCTCCCTACAGGGAGCTATAAGATTGTAAATGTGTCCTTGTCTATGCCATCCTGCCCTTCCCCCTTCAGCCCACTGGTCTTCTATTCCTTTTGATTTGGAGCCTGCCATTCATTGAATCCATTTCTCTGCTTCCAGGTTTCTGTGCTACACTGGAGCTGAAAAAAAATATATTGGAAACACTAAGCATCCTGAAAGCCAGGAAATGGTAAGTGTGTGTTCTTATTTTGAGACTGGGTAGGGAGGCTGTTTGAAGCCAGTGGGATTTGCAATGATGGCTGAATACTCCTCATAATTGTCACCAGAGTCTGGTGGCTAGAGGGTCTCTCTTGGCAGCTCAGACTTCAGTTTTCTCTGACTAGTCTAGTGAAGCGTAGATCAGTATTTGAGACCTCAAGTGTTTTGTTCCATAATTGAATGGTGTTTTCAGGGCCTTCCTGAATTCCTATGTGGGCATCTGTGTGGCATTAGCTCAGCATGTCCCTAGATTGTGTGGTGAAGTCTGGGATAATCATCAGAAGAGGACCCCAACTTCATCCGTTGTGTTCCTGTGTGAGAGAAGCTGTGGTGTTTTTCAGGACCCCTGTTCTTATTCCTCCTGTTTATTGTTTTTGTTTATATGTTTGTTTATTTTAGACCAGGAATTATTCCCAGGGGTGTTTATCTACTGACCCACATTCTCAACCTCTTTTTATATTTTTATGCAGAGATAGGGTCTCACTGAGTTTCTTAGAACCTCACTAAGTTGCTCAAGCTGGTTTTGAACTCAACATCCTCATGCCTCCTGAGCTTTCTAAACACAGACTAAGAAGTATCTCAAATCCAGAATGGCAATCTGATAGTTTAGCTATTTATAGGTCTGAGATTAAATCTCAAATTTCCAGTTCTCTTCACATTCTCAAAGGCAGGGTTCCCTGCTCACCTTGATTGAGAAAAAAAAATAGTAAAATGACCAGGCAGCAGCATAAGGGACATCTTATTTAACCACACCTAGAGGATAATGGATAGATATGTTAATGAGCACCATTAAGGCCTATTCAAATTAAAAATCACTTGAGACTCACTTGTGGGAATACCTTCACCAAATTCTTTGTCCTTGGGGTGCAGCCAGTTGGAAGTCACTGGAAGAAGGATGGGTTACAGAAAGGACAATCAAGAACCCAGTTGGTAATCAGAATGCCTTTTTCAATACTTATTTAAAATAGATTTTGCCCCATGCTCTGCCAAAAACCAGAAATAAACTTTGAAGCTGACACCAAAAAAAAAAAAAAAAAAAAATAGGGGGTTCTTCTGCTTTCATGCCCTCTACCACATTGTGGGAGTTATATTTCTTCTTGCTAAAATAAATTCTATTCTTTTACTATTACCTTCCCTGCGTGTCCATAGATTTGATTCTTCAAAACTTGTGAGACAAGATCCCAGAGAAAATTGGTTAAATGGGAAATTTAGTTTCATCTCAAAACTTCAGTTTCAACATAATTATTTTTTTCCCATGTTTTGTTTTAAAGGGATGCCTTATTTGTAATTTTTTTCTCCAAGAACTGGAGGGCAGTTTTAAAAGATTTTGATTTATTTTGTGAGCCTTTCACATAAGAAAAAAGCAGGGAAAATTAGATGACATCAAAAATAATGACTTTTTTTCTAAATAAAATACTATAGTCCATGTGTCCCAGTTGCCAGGGGTAAAAATTGTGACATATGCAGTCAAGGAGAGAAATAAAATGTGTCCCCATGCTTCTGCCCTTTCAATGCTTTATTCATTCAAATTTCACTCTATAGGTTCTTACTCAAGAAAATAACAATCTTGCATGCTAGGCACTGCAATAGACATAATCCATTCACAGCAAAAAAAAAATAGGTTGATTAATTTACTGCTAACAATCCTAGATTAATTCTAAACACTGAAAAACTCACTTAATCATGACAGGCTATTGACAGACATTCCCTCTGTGTGCTAAGTTTAAATGTCAGATCAAAAGTTTTAAGCCTTAGGCTTTTAGTCCAGCAGATGCACACTCACTCAGACCATGGTGACCAGGTCCAGAACCAAGGCAGGCTTCTCCTGGCTTGGAGTAGACAACAGGTTGAGGAGAGAACCTATGGAGAAGTTGTGGCTTTCACCAAAGTTCAGATGAAGTGGTAGAGTTTGAGAGATGAGAAATTCATGCAGAGGATCAGAAGCACAATGACAAGTGATGGGATGTCAGGTCCTCATCAGGCTCTTCAGCTTGAGTGCATGCTAGTTTCTGCTGGCTAAATCCCTGCTCATTAGCTCTATTATTTATACTAAATTTGGGGGCTTTTAACCTCTCTTTCAATTCTTATTCGCTATCATGGGATTTCTCCATGACATAATTTACCCTGGGGTCAGAAACTTCTGGTCTTGTGGTCTCCACTCTGATTTTCTTGTCTTTCTCTCTTATCAGGCAAGTGTAGCCTGCCAGATATCTTACTCTGTTTATCAAGTTAAGGGGAAGTAACTTTTTTTAGGCCATACTGGAGGATTCTGTGGGTGTGCCTGGTGCCACTGCATGTTTCAAACTGGAGTTTTTAAAATGGAGTTGTTTAAGCTCAGGGCTAAGGCCATCCTCACGGTCCCAATTAAAGACTTTTTAAAAATGTAATGGGACCTTAGTTGATGTTTTTCCCTCAATATATGTAAGACCACTTTATTAAAATGACCTGTAGAAGCATTCCAAACATTTCCAGGAAACATCTTTGTCCTAGTGTGGAGGAAAATAAACATGGGACTGGACTTGATTTAAACTATAAGGAAGTTTAATCACAAAGGCTAGAGTACATAGTGAATCTGAACATCAAAAGCCATGTGAGAAACCTGGTACATTAAAAAAATAGTTATCAATGGACTTTTATTTTACTTACTGATATGTGGATCTGAGGATGAACCCAGTGCCTCACCCATGCTAGGCAAGCATTCTTTTACTGAGCTGAAACTCCAGCCCTAATTTGATACATTTTTAATAACCTGTTTTACATAGACATTAACCAGTAGCCTTAATACTTTTTCAATATCTGTTTGGATTGAATTAATAACCCAGAAATCAGTGAAGCAAAGAATCTAATTTTATCTCCAACTGTGTTTTCAGATATCACAGTGTCTGAGTTAAGATTCCCCTTTGAAGAACTTAACTGTGTGTTCTGTTCTCATTCCAACGTCCCATATTTGCCCAGTCTTTAGTTTTAGAACAGTCTGACATAAGGTGTCCACAGATATCAATGTCTCTTATCCTATTTAGAAAATATCATTATCTGAGTCTTGTCTTCTAGAGATCAGTTTGAACTATAAGTGTGTAGCATCTAAGGGGAGTAGTTCAATGCTGTGAAGCTGGAAGAAATCTTTTGATATTCCTTTTATATAAAAGGATGTTTTTTGGGGAGGTGCATACCCCGAATTAAACTCAGAGGCACTCCATGACTTAGGCTCATCCTCAGCCCTATTTTACATTTTCTTTGGAAAGAGTTGCTTAGTGCATTACCATTGCTGAGGCTGCTTTGAACTCTCCATCCTCTGCCTCAAACTCCCAAGCCCCTGGGATTAGAAGCATTTCCCACCATGCATGACTGGAATTTCATTTTTTTATTAGATACTGTGAATAAAGCTACAATAAAAATGGAATTGCTGTTATGTCTTTGAGAAAAGTTTTCCAATTCATTTAGAAATATTATTACTGGATTGTATGGCACTTTTTAGCCAGATTTATTATTATTATTGTTGTTTTTATTTTTGAGTCACTATAGATTAACCCATGGGCACTTTTTCACTGTGCTATACACTAACCTGTACCCCTTTTTTGAGACAGCATCTCACCCATTTGGTTACAACCTTGCCAAATTGCTGAGACTGGTCTTGAACTTGAGATTCTCCCTTCTTATACTCCTGAGCCACTGGAGCATGGGCATGTGCAGCCTTGCTTTGCTACCCAAAATTATTATTAGTGGATTATATGTCATTTTTATCTTGAGCTTTGGAAGAATCTTAACACTTTTTTCAAAAAATATATTTATTTATTTTTAAATTTTCACTAATATTTTTACATGTATATGTACACTGGCATAATTATAATCTTTCAGAAATTGTACACCTTAGTTGGTTTGGCACTGGGAGATAAATCCAGGAGTTCTAACCACAGAGCCACACCCCCAGTCCTTTTTATGTTTTATTTTGAGACAATGTGGAGAAAACAGGAGCCACTTCAATGAAACTAAAAATGTTTCTGATCCCAAGAAAATAATTTTTTCAAACTATAGCATTTATTTTATTTTGAATGTACCTCCTCTTTTCACCTACTTTTTCTGGTTTCAACAGCATGGACAAACATATCTGTAGCCTTATACTATCATATAACTACATATTATCAGGATCAGAAACACAGTATTTTATATGGGCTTTGCTACTGTTTGAGGAATATCATATATATTAAATAAACACTTTACGCAAAAAATAATAGCAATTTATATTCTTTCTCTAATTCAAGCGAAATTGTTTCTTGTCCTCATCAATACTGTGTAATTTTTTTTGGCATCAGATGTTCACTTGCGTTTTTATAATTTGTTAAGGTGTTAAGAGGTTTTAATTTTTGAACATTTCTCCTACCATAAGTGTCATTTTCTTTTTTATTAAATATTCTTAACTTTTATGTGAGCTCATGAGTTCTCCCACTTCTCTTTTTACCTTTTCTTAAAATTATGTTATTTAGTTGTGGCTGGACATAATACCCTTATGTTATTTATTATTATGTAGTGTTGAGGATGGAACCAAGGGCCTCACATTTGCCAGGTGAGTGATCTGCTACTGATCCAGAACTCCAGCCCATCTTTGTACCACTTAATGAAAAAAAAGTTTATTTCTTAATGTTGCCCAATTTATAATTTTTTAACATATTTATGTAACTTTCTGAAAATAAATAACTGCTCTTTTTGTGGTTCTTGAGATTTAAACCAAAGTTGCCATTACACTCATCAACATCCCCAGGCATTTTTAAAAAATCTTATATAGAGACAGGTTGTTGGCAAGTGGCCAAGCTAATCTTGAAATTTTAACCTTTCTGCCTTAGTCTTCCAAATAGATGACATTAGAGGCAAGTACTATGACCTTTTCAATATAAATCTATTTTATTCATGCTGGGGATTGAATGCAGGGGCAACTGACAAATGAATCACATTCCCAGGATTATTTTATATATTATGTAGTGACAGGGTCTCACTGAGCTTTTTAGTGACTCTTTTTATTGTGGCTGGCATTTAACTCACAATCCTTCTTCCTCAGTCTTCAGAGTTTTGAATTGCAGGCATGTGCCACCACACCTATCATAAATTCCTTGTCATAGTAACTTTTGACAGATATATATGGGTTATTGAATCTAGGGGTGGTATACCCTTAAGTCACAGTCATATACCCAGGCCATTCAATATTTTATTTTGAGACAAAAACTTCCTCATGGTGGTCATGGCCTTCCTGTGTTGACGAGGCTTTCTTTGAACTTTTGGTTCTTCAGCCTCTACCTCCCAAGTCATTGAGATTATTTGTGTAATACCATCCACAGCTCTATTTTATTTTTATATTGAAGTATACAATACTTCTGAAAATGAGTTTCTTCTGGTATTAAGAAAGCATATAATATAGTTTTCCCCAAAAATAATTGCTTGACCCAATGATTTTTTGGAAAGAATGTCATATTTCTATTTCTGCAAAGCACTTCAAACTTTCTCTAAATTTCAAGTTTCTTGTTGTTTGTTTTGTTTTGTTTCATTTTCTTTTTCTTAATAAAGGTTCTCTGTTACTTACACACATCTATTTATTCATATTATTATAAGGTATGTAATTATTTCTATAAGTTCATATTGTACAACAATGTGTGGTAAAATCCATCTGTTGTTCAGTGATGTACTTCAAGTAAATATAATATGTAGCCTGAACATTTGGCAATACAAAATTCTAGACGTCAGTATTCACTATGACATATAAAAAATAAATAAGATAAATTTTAAAAAAAGTTAAAAAAATTTAAAGTTCATTTCTTGCAATGTATACCTATTATTAAATGAGGCATATTTGGTGCAGGTACATATATATTACTATTATATACAATTAATATTTTATTGCTACATCTCAAATTAATCATATCTCTTTCAATTTAATTTGTCTTCTGGAAGCACCCATACATGACACTCTATGCAGATATACATTTTTTTGTGGTGTGAAAATTTTGCTTTTGCTTAGTATGTTCTGCCCTTTACTCTCCTTTTTATGAAATTGTCATTTCAAAATTATTCATTTTCCTGAATTTTAGACCTTTTAACTAGTGAAGTCTGTAGATTTTCTTTTTATCCTCAGCTTTAGGTGCTTCCCACTATATAAAGTTTTAATGTTCTGTAATTGACCTCTAATATTCTGTAAAATTTACCTCCAATTCTGAGCACTCTGGACTATTGATGTCTGAATGAAAAAAATCTCAAAATTATTCATGCAAAAAGCAGGAAATGGATGGATCAGAATGTAAGACTGGTGGATGCTAAGTATGTAGGTGACATTATTTTTTTTAAAGTATTGGTGGAGGGGCTGGGCTCAGCTCCAGATTTCTGACCTAGCACATAAGAGGCCCTGTGTTTGATCATCAGCACCACATAAAAATAAATAAATAAAATAAAGATATTGTGTCCAACTACAACTGAAAATAAACACATTAAAAATTGTGGAATATATGGGGATAGGGAGGAAAAGATAATGAAAAAAAAAAACTTGAGCAGTAGAAGGGTTCAGATGCAACAAGTCTTCAATGGCATCATGAGGTTAGAGGGGTAGTGTTCTTGGAAGCAGAAATAAAATTTGGGAAGAAACAAAAAGGTAACTGTTGCACTATTCCCAAGTGAGAGAGCCAGTTGAGTGGGTTCTGTTTTTAACTCTTCCCATCTATAAGTGGAATTTACAATTCATGAGGTATGCCTCAGTAAGTAGTAGAACATCATATCAAAGTGCCTTTACACTTTTTCAAGGCTACAAGCTCTCTTTTACAATTGCAGTCACATTACATCTTTGTACTTTTAAGTTATTCATTCATTCATAAAATTATTTATTTGTTTCTTTATTTAATCACTTTTTCTTGTCATTGTTTTTACATTACTAGTGATTATATAATGGCATAAATATCCCAAATGTTAACTTCTCTAATATTGGTTTATGTGTTTAGGAATATACTTATTATTTGAACAATTTTCCCCTTGCCAAGCCTGATTAATATTAGATCTTAATCTTGTTTTATAAATACTTGATAAAAACACATTATTTTTTTTTTATTGATTGTTCCAAACATTACAGAGCTCTTGATAAATCATCTTTCATACATTTGACTCCATTGGGTTTTGAACTCCCATTTCTACCCCAAATACAGATAGCAGAATCACATCTGTTACATACTCACATTTTTACCTAATGGCATATTAGTGACTGTTGTAATCTGCTACCTCTCCTATCCCCTACTATCCCCCCTCCCCTCCCCTCCCACCTTCCCTCTCTGCCTCCTCTGCTGTTGTTCAATTCTCTCCCTTTTTTCCCCCTCCCCCTTGCCCATCATAACCTCTTATACTTTTGTGTATCATTGAAGGTCTCCTACCATTTGCATATCCTTTCCCTTCTCTCTCCCTTTCTCTCCCCCATTCGTCTTTGTTTACTGTTAGTCTTTTCCTCATGCTCTTCCTTCCTGTTCTGTTCTTAGTTGCTTTATTTATATCAAAGAAGACATTTGACATTTGTTTTTTAGGGCTTGGCTAGCTTCACTTAGCATAATCTGCTCTAATGCCATCCATTTCCCTGCAAATTCTATGATTTTGTCATTTCTTAGTGCTGCATAATACTCCATTGTATATAGATGCCACATTTTTTTTATCCATTCATCTATTGAAGGGCATCTAGGTTGGTTCCACAGTCTAGCTATTGTGAATTGTGCCGCTATAATCATTGATGCGGCCGTATCCCTATAGTGCGCTCTTTTAAGGTCCTCAGGGAATAGTCCGAGAAGGGCGATAGTTGGGTCAAATGGTGGATCCATTCCCAGCTTTCCCAGGAGTCTCCATACTGCTTTCCAAATTGGCCTCACCATTTTGCAGTCCCACCAGCAGTGTACAAGTGTACCCTTTTCCCCACATCCTCGCCAACACTTATTGTTGTTTGACTTCATAATGGCTGCCAATTTTACTGGAGTGAGATGGTATCTTAGGGTGGTTTTGATTTGCATTTCTCTGATTGCTAATGATGGTGAGCATTTTTTCATGTACTTGTTGATTGATTGTATGTCCTCCTCTGAGAAATGTCTGTTCAGGTCCTTGGCCCATTTGTTGATTAGATTATTTGTTATCTTATTGTTTAATTTTTTGAGTTCTTTGTACATTCTGGATATTAGGGCTCTATCTGATGTGTGGGGGGTAAAAATTTGTTCCCAGGATGTAGGCTCTCTATTTACCTCTTTTATTATTTCTCTTGCTGAGAAAAAACTTTTTAGTTTAAGTAAGTCCCATTTGTTTATTCTTGTTGTTAACTCTTGGGCTATGGGAGTCCTATTAAGGAATTTGGAGCCCGACCCCACAATATGTAGATCGTAGCCAATTTTTTCTTCTATCAGACTCAGTGTCTCTGGTTTGATATCTAGCTCCTTGATCCATTTTGAGTTAACTTTTGTGGCTGGCGAGAGAAAGTGATTCAATTTCATTTTGTTGCATATGGATTTCCAATTTTCCCAGCACCATTTGTTGAAGATGCTATCCTTCCTCCATTGCATGTTTTTAGCCCCTTTATCAAATATAAGATAGTTGTAACTTTGTGGATTAGTCTCTGTGTCCTCCATTCTGTACCATTGGTCCACCCGCCTGTTTTGGTACCAGTACCATGCTGTTTTTGTTACTATTGCTTTGTAGTACAGTTTGAACTCTGGTATCGCTATACCTCCAGATTCACACTTCCTGCTTAGAATTGCTTTTGCTATTCTGGGTCTTTTGTTTTTCCATATGAATTTCATGATTGCTTTATCTATTTCTACAAGAAATGCTGTTGGGATTTTGATTGGCATCGCATTAAACCTGTAGAGAACTTTGGGTAATATCGCCATTTTGATGATGTTAGTTCTGCCTTTCCATGAACAGGGTACATTTTTCCATCTTCTGAGATCTTCTTCTATCTCTCTCTTTAGGGTTCTGTAGTTTTCATTGTATAAATCTTTCACCTCTTTTGTTAGGTTGATTCCCAAGTATCTTATTTTCTTTGAGGATATTGTGAATGGAGTGGTTTTCCTTATTTCCATTTCAGAGGTTTTGTTGCTGATATACAGGAATGCCTTTGATTTATGCGTGTTGATTTTATAACCTGCCACTTTGCTGAATTCATTTATTAACTCTAGCAGCTTCTTTGTAGACCCTTTTGGGTCTGTTAAGTATATTATCATGTCAACCGCAAATAGCGATAATTTAACTTCTTCTTTTCCTATTTTTATGCCTTTAATTTCTTTTGTCTGTCTAATTGCTCTGGCTAGTACTTCGAGAACTAAATTGAATAGAAGTGGTGATAGAGGGCACCCCTGTCTTGTTCCTGATTTTAGAGGGAATGCCTTCAGTTTTTCTCCATTTAGGATGATGCTAGCCTGAGGTTTAGCATATATAGCTTTTAAAATGTTGAGGTAAGTTCCTGTTATCCCTAGTTTTTCTAGTGTTTTGAACATAAAGGGATGCTGTACTTTGTCAAATGCTTTTTCTGCATCTATCGAGATGATCATATGGTTCTTGTCTTTAAGTCTATTGATGTGGTGAATAGCATTTATTGATTTCCGTATATTGAACCAGCCTTGCATCCCAGGGATGAATCCTACTTGGTCATGGAAAACACATTATTTTAAACAGCTTAAGGATCTATCTCCTGAGCATGATTCCAATCACAAACTAAAGTGGGCATCTGGGTCAATTAAAAGCTGTGTCAAATCTTTTCTTTGTTCCTATTTACACCTTAAAATAGGACTCCTCTCTCACTTGTATATGTTTGAGAACATACTAATTTCTGAATGCAGCATTTAATAAATATAGATGAGTTTTCATCAACAAACCCACTATTGTTTTTAAATTGTTTAAATCCTTGACACTGAAAGTTTCACTGATTACCCCCATCTCTCTCTCTCTCTCTCTCTCTCTCTCTCTCTTTCATATTACAGATTGAACCCACGAATGCTTTTCTGCTAAGAAACATCCTCAGCCCTTTATAAAATATTTTATATAGAAAAAGGGTTTTGTGGAGTTTCTTAGAGACTCACTAAGTTGCTGAGGATGGCTGGCTTTGAACTAGTGATCTTTCACCACAACCTCAGAAGACTCCAGAATTACAGGCATGCACCACTGCACACAGCTTTTGATACTCTCTTTAAAATAATCAGTCACAACTCTAATAATTGAAATTGCATTTACATCACTCTTTTCTAATGCAGTAATATATTACCATCTAAAATATTTTTTGAAACAAATTTATTAGATGACTACTATTTTATTCCCAGAGTTTATTCTGTTACCTCTTTAGGATTGATAAATGGTCTTCTTTCTCTTCTTTCTTCTTCTTAGATATGTGTGGTCTCTTGTTATCAAATGGGTCTATGATAAGTGTGTTGAAAATTATGATTCTAAACCTATCATGAATCCCAACATTTCCAAGAGTATTGAGAGCAGAAAAAGAACAATATTCATAACTAATGAATCACTTTCAGTGGAAGCATAGTACCAGTGTCCAAGGTGGAATGCAATCAAGATGCTTCAGTGGTAAGGTGGTGTCAGAACACCACCCTAGGGATTTGGGGACCTCTAAAGCACCATGTCCATATCAGAATCTTTTATTCACCTTTTAAATACAGTTATTGCTGCTTGCATACAAAATAAAACACTATGTATAAGAAAGGTGAATGAGAATTAAATCCTCTGGAGGCACCAAGGTTGATCTTTAATTCTAGCAGATAATTAGAAAAATAAGAAAGACCTTGCAATAGCCCCATCTTTCCCAGCTACATGGAATAGAACATTTAGATGTACTGAACTGAAGTGACAAAAATGCATTTCATGGAGGTGGTATCAAAGAAATTTTAATGGCAGAATCCTGGAAATGTTAGATAAAAATATACACATACATATACAGTTATACAGAGAAAAAGATAAATGATAAGCTCATAAATGCAATGGTAAATTCAGTGTACATGAGTTGTATGTACAAGGTAATGATAACAGCATGAGTTGTATGTACAAGGTAATGATAACACCTAAAAGATGAAGAAAGTAGTAATTGAGGTGATTCAGAACTCTAATTGTGGGGAATAATAATAAAAATTTAATAAAAATAGATACTATTATATCCCTTTGGGTATGCCTCTTTCCTCTGCTTTTCATCTGAATTTGATTCTCTCAAATAAGCTTAGGTGGGTAAAGTGCTTTCTGAATTTTTGTTTTCTTTTGTTTTCAGGATTTTGTCAGCTAAGTCTTGTAATGCCCAGTCCTGAACTCACTTTTGTTGCTTTTTTTACAACTTATTCTCATCTGCGGAGGCACAAACCCACTTCACTCATTTTGTTCAATGAACTGACTTTTTTATATCTTTGCAAACAATGTTTGGAATAGTCAGTCTATAGGAGGGTCTTCCATATCATATAATATGGTTCTCAGACCCTGTGGGAATTGAGGGTAGTTCCCTGCTGTTTTACTATCATCTTCCCTGTGAGAAGGTTTATCTATCTACTGTATTCCACCAACTCAGAAGAGAAGTACTTGTGGTCACAAGCTAAAGAACACTAGAAGCTATAAGATTTGAGAAAATGCAAGGAATAATTTTCTCTTAGACTTTTATAGGAAGTATGGCTATTTCATCAATTTGATAAAAATTTATATACTCACAGTCATTAAAACTGTGAAAGTCTTGTATTTAAATAATCCATAATTGTAAGTAATAATTTCTGATTATTTCATTCCAATAAGTGACTTAATTTTTTAGCCATATTAAAAATCAGAAATTACTGAAAATTAAATCTATGTATTCAAATTTCCATCATGATAATGTGATCAGAATTAAGTAGGAATTAACATTGAACAAAGTTGCTATAAAATATGATTGAAACTTCCCTGCCTTTTCTGAGTGTAAGAAGCAGGTTGATAAAGCAACATTAAATTTCTGAATAGTATGTAAGTTTATTTGTGATTCATTTTTCAGTACTAGTTTCCAGTGCTGAGGATATAGCTCAGTTGATAGAGTGCTTGCATTGCATGCATAAGGCCCTGGGTTCAATCCCTAGCGCGCGCGCACACACACACACACACACACACACACACAGAGAGAGAGAGAGAGAGAGAGAGAGAGGAGACCTGTTTCTTTGTGATGTAACTTATTGGTATTCTTTGCTAAACCATTCTCTTCATGTTAGATACTCACATGTTCTCTTTGCTTTTAGTTACTTCTGATAACTTCTGCCTTAACTATTATTTTCTTATGAATCTAATAGGGATACATTTTATTATTTGGAACTAAAAAAACTGATTTTCACAAAAGGAGGTTTTCTACTGTTTTTTATATATATATATATATATATATATATATATATATATTCTGATCATTCTAGTTTTATATTTTGGAGATTGGCTGTTTTATTTGCAGCTTTTTAACCTACTCAATTTAAACTTGGTCAGTTTGTTGGCTAGTTTCCTATCATTTGTTTCATCAAGTGAATGTAGTTTGATCAATTTTATGGTCCCATTCTCTACTTTTCTACCACATTGATATTGGTTTCTTCAATGTTTCCCATCAATATCTCTGATTGGTGGTGGGGATAATTAGAAACTAAACTCACGGCTACTGGAGTACTGAGCCTCATACCCAGACTTTTTTTGTATTGGATACAGTGGCAGGGCCTCACAGATTTGCTTAGTGCCTTGTTGCTGAGGATAGCTTTGAAGTTGAAATCCTCCATCCTCAGTCTCCAGAGCTACTGGGATTCTAGGCTTAAGCCACCTTACCCAGCTGGATCCTGCACGTTTTAATTTGATGTCATTTTAAACTTGCAAATACAACTATGTTGCACTTACAGAAATATATTTCCATTCATTATGCAACTATTATTGTGGTAGCAATTTTTTTGGGGGGTAATGTTTCTCTATAATTTTTCTGTTGTACTTACTAAATTAAATATATATATCATATTAATGTCATGTTATTGACAGTGTTTTACAACATTTACTATTTTTGTAGCTATTTAGTTACTAAAAATGAATAAGCTCATACTTCTTCAATCTTATATGACCATAATGCAGCTAGTTTCAGACATACTTTTTACTGTTTGTACTCAAATTTATCATTTTATGATGAGTAGGCCAATGACAAAATTTAGTTTCATTCAAAAAATAAATATTTAATTGTATTTATTCAGGTTATCATCACATCTGATAAGCCTATAAAGAAAATAGTAGTGTGACTACTTCATAGGTGATTGTGAGTTGTTTTAGTAATTAATATGTTACCACAATGTGTCCATTAGAAACAGCTCATAATTTACTCAGTGTACATTCATTAAAATATGATATTTTGAGAGACCTTTAGCATGAGAGCATGAAGATATTCATGAAAGGTTAGCCCAGCAGAACTAGTGTACAGGAAAAAAAATCCAACTATTTATAATTGCTGGTCCAGAAAAGTAGCTCAAGAAAATAGACAAGTAAAGGTACAAACAAAAGTATAAAAGGCAATAGAAATAAACATTTTCTAATTTCTTAATGGATATTGAAATCAACCTATAAAACTGCATATTTAGAATATATGTCCCTAGTTCCTCAAAAACCCTAAACTCAAAAATAAAAACAAAAACAAAAACAAACTTTCACTATGTGGTAAGCATTCTTAGTATTCTTTATATTGTTTGACACATATTTTGAGGTTTCTAAAGAAAAACATGTAAAAAAATAGAGAGTGTCTTCAGACTGAAGTGTTTAACATTTTTTTCATCACCCATACACATACATTTGGCTTGGTACAAAAATCCTTGTTTAATTCTACTAATTTGCCCTTTTTTTTTTCAGAGTGCAACCAAATGTTTCAGGATGTGTATCTTCTAGTCTAGCATGTACTTAGTGCCATATTAGTTATTCCCCAATGGAAATCAGTCCTCAAAAGGCACTGATTAATTAATTAATTAATTTTTAATTTTACTGTGGAATTAAATTAAGTAAATGTGTGGCTCTTTATTTTATTCTTCTTATTTTTGTTCTTCTTTGTACTGGGGATAAAATCTAGCAGTGCTTTATAATTGAGCAAAATCATCTCTGCCTAAGTTGCCCAGTTAGGTTTGTACTTTCATTAGTATCAGGAATTAAACCCAGAGGAACTTAACCACTGAGTTACTTGAAAAACTTTTTTTTTGGTTAAATTTCTGAGGTTGCCTTTAACCTTGAGAATTACCTGCTTTTTCCTTCTGAGCTACTGGTATTACAGAAGTTCAGCATCGTAACAAGGAATCTTGTACTTATTTGGTTGGCCTCACCATCACAACTTATTAAATTATAGATGTACACCGTCATGCCTGGTGCTTGCTGAGCAAGTTTGAGGTACTGGGTTCAATTCTAAGCATCACACATACATAAGTAAATAAAAATTAAAAGTCTATCCACAACAAGATACATACTTCACATTTATTTTTTATTTTATTACTAAATTAATATTTGTTAATAAAACTGGTTATTAAACCCATACTGTTATAATTAGGCTTTATGAAACTGGATAATGAACTAAAAGTAATGTATATGTCCTGGTCTCAGGAGATTACAGTTCATCAGTTATTTACAGTATATATCATGTTCCTTTGATTTGCAACTGTTAGTTATCTCCTTTAAATAGAAATTAAAGTAGAGGCTAAAAAACTGTAGGCCATATTTGTTTCACCTAAGTGCTAATTTTGTAATTTAAAGAACTATTAGATAATTAATTAATTTTAGTATATTTCAGATATTAGTCATTTTAAGGGTTTTGGTGATTGACCCCATTGACACTTCACCAATGAGTCACAGCCTGAGAATTTTCAATTTTAAGACATGGTCTCTCTATGTTGCATAGGATCTCACTAAGTTGTTGAAGTTGGACTCCAACTTGCAATCCTCCTGACTCAACCTTCAACATTTCTGTGATTACAATAGTGTTCCACTGCCCCCTAAAGTTATTAGATTTTAAGAGAGCACAATTGGAAATAGAATGACCTTGCTTAGTTTGCTTTGTATTTGTAATCCTCTGACCTCAGCCTCCAAAATTGCCAGTTTTACCAATGTATGATAAATTGTGTAATTTGCATCTTTGTGAATTACTCATATAACTTATGTGTAAATAACATGTCAGGAAACTTTATGCTCAGGATCTTATTTCTCAGGTTTCATTTTGTCTTTTAGTAAATGCCTTGTGACTCCTTTTTCATAAATCTGACTGTCCCTATGCATAGTTTCTTCTGTCTGAAAACATGGCTATGAATTATGGATGATTTTTGTTTGTTTTAATGCAGACGTGTTCCTTGCTATGTTAGAGTAAGACCCATGACTTATGCAAGAGCATAGGTAAGAGAGATTGCCAACACTGAACTAGAGCAAAAGCAGGAATGAGGAGGCTGAGGAGCCCAGAGAACTGAGGATTGTGTGAGACTGAGCACACTAATCAGCAGGGAGATCAAGTTTATATTCTACATAAAATAAATAGGCAATACAAGAAAGCATATATGTGAAGTATTAGAAGATACTAGTTAATCATGTGAAATTTTTACTCATAAAACAGCAACAACAATCAACAGAGTATTAGCAGAATGTTAATTAGAACATAATAAATGTTCACTTTTGCAATAAGAAATATATATAATACAGTTGAAAATTGGCATTAGATATCTTTTCAAAAAGAGAAAATAGATATAGCAAGACACGTCTGTAATCCCAGGACTGAGGGCTGAGGCAGGAGGATTATAAATTAGAGGCCAGCCTAATACACTTAGAAAAACTCTCTGCCAAAAAAAATCAAAAGGACTAGGGATGTAGTTCAGTGGTAAATGACCCCAGGGTGCCATCTGTGACCAAATATACAAAACAGAGAGAATGAGAGAAAGATAGAGAGTGAGGGGCTAAGAGAGAGACAAAGAGAGACAGAAAGAAAGGGGAGAGAGAGAGAGAGAGTGAGAGAGAGAGAGAGAGAGAGAGACTGACAGACAGACAGAGACAGAGACAACCAAGATTAAAAATATACATTTTACATGGGTTGTGGCAAAACAGTCAAACACCTGCCATGCTTGTGCAAAATCTTAGGTTTAATCTCCATTGGTGCATGCACACACACACTCACAAAAATGAATATTAATTCATATAAGAATATTAAAAACTTGACAACTTTACAATAGTGGTTGATGTATAGACATAGTTTTCTTATATACTTATTACAAATTATAAAGTAAAAATGAAAATTTAAAAAGTCACAGTATATTCACATAAATGTAAGTAGATCTCATAATGAAAACTCAGTGTTTTTTTAACATTAATAAATTACATTTTTATTTCTCTATTTTACAGGCTTTAATTTTGGCTGCTTTATGAATTCCATAAATTATTTATCTTTTCATTTCTAGAAAGCACATGTGAACTTAAAATTAACTTTATAAATATTTTCAGGGTGTAATTCTTTATAATTTAGTATATTCACATGTTTACCATCCCCAGCATTTAGTTTCAGAAACTATTTTAGATGAAAAGAAATTAGTGCCCACTAGGAGTTTTTCCTTTTTGTATTTTTCACATAGCTCTAGGCAATGACTTATATATGTGTTTTGGATTCATGAATTTACTTGTGCAAAAAATTAAATATAATATTAATTGTAAATCACATTACAGTTTCTCTGCTTACTTTTAATTAGCTAAAGGTTTCCATGTACACAGTCATTGTAACATTTAGTGGTCTCATGAATCATACTTGCTCAATATGGCTGGGATAATAACTCAGAGGTAGAGTGCTTTCCTAGCCTGTGTGAGGCCCAGAGTTCAATTTTTAGCAACTCGAATATAATATTCCTGAGTAACAGTCTACTGTGAGGATTTACATGTTTCCATTTATCTATTTACTTTGAATTGATTTTACATATTGGTTCTTATGAATAGTTCAGTTATAAATATTCCTATATGAATGACAGTCTCAATACATTTCCAATTACTTTGGGTATATTTCAGAAATAAATGCTTCTTCATCTAGTAATTCTTTATTTTACCAAGAAACCATCAATGTAATTTTACTTTTGTATCAGAGAGGCATGGAATTTTCAATATTCTGCATATTTACATTTTTTTTCTTTTCCATATTGTTTTTTGTTTTAGGGTATTTTTGCAAATATTTATAATTTTTGTTTACGTAATATAAAACAGTTGCTTTGGATAGGCAAAAGGAACAAAAGAATAATGTCAAAAATAAACACATAGTTGTTCATTCAAAGGTATAACAAAGACATATTAGAACTGTGGTAGCAGTTCTATGTACTCTGTACTATATATATACTATGTACTATGAAGTCATCTAGATTTTAGGAATTATCATTGACTTAACAGCTTAAAAATTTGGGGGTCTCTGGGATGTATAACATTTTTTTCAATGGTTTAGTCCCTTATTGTTGGGTAATTATGAAGGGTGCATTTTGGCACTGGAGTATGAGAGTCTAAAAAGGTAATTATTTGGGCTCTGGGCTCAATCATCCTCTCAATAAGGAGGAATGACTGCCCTCTAGCCAAGGCTAAAATCTTGGAAAAGATAGTTCTTAGAAAACAAAAAGGAAAACTTTATAATTATGTCTTCATTTTCATGGTGAGGTTATTTTTTGTACAGAAGTTTTTTCAAGTCCAATTTCTTATTTTTTATTTTTACTTTGGAAGCATAATGAAGACTCCACAGCTGAATCTGATTTATAAATATGTATTTGTTTTCTTCTTAATTTTTTATAGTTTTAATTCTTATATTCTAGTGTAAAACATATTTTTGTTAAATATTGTACATAATCTCATGTAAAATCCAATAACATTACTTAAAACATAAACATGCATTTATATCAATTTACATTAAAGAAGAGACTACTTATTCTCCATTTAATTTTTTGGACACAATTGTCAAAATTAAATTGACCAGAGGTATGGAGTTTACTTATAGACTTCTAGTTTTCTTCCATTGTTGTGTTGTTCAATCTTATTTGTATATATACTCCCTGAATATTCAAATAATTATAATTATTAAGGTAATAGGATATGTCAATGTTAGTAAGATATAATATGTAATGACAGAACATTTTTACTTAATTTTATGAGACATTAACAAGAACAACTAGTGAAAAAAATTGAAGCACAACATTTTTAGAAAAAATAAACAACACTTTTTTTTTTAAACCTTGGATTGAGTCAGAGGCACTTCACCACTAATCCACATCTCCATACCTTTTCATATTTATTTAGAGACAGAACCCCTCAAAGTTGCTTAGAGCCTCACTAAGTTGCTGATGCTAACTTTGAATTTATTATTTTTCTACCTCTAACTCTTGAGCCACTGGGATTTTAGATATGTGCCACCATGTTTTGTTAGTTTTTGTATTTTATAAAGATGAAATATTGTTAACTTGCATTATTGAAAATCATTCTCACTTTTTAACAGAAGTGTTAATAATCAGAAAACTTTAGGATAAATGTGGCCTCTTTAGTTAATAGCTGGAACTGAATTTTTATCTGTATACCAGGGATTACTCTTGTGACAGAGGGGGGGTTTATGTACCTCAGGTTTCTCTTAGAATTGGTTTTTATTTAAATTATTATTTGTTTCTATTCATTTATATTTATTTTTTTACTCTAACTCATATATGGATTTCTCTTATTATATTTAAAATAATTCTTGCAATTAAATTTAAAATAGTGCTCTATCAATGCATATATATCATAATCATGGAATGCATTTCCCAATTATGTCTATTTGAAATCCTTTTGTATTGACACAAGTTCTATGTAGCTTTATGTTCTCATATAGAAAGGCACAGATAATAATCTCATCAGGGAATTCTAGTGTATTCTGTGGTATCTTGTTTAAAAGTGCTGTGTTCTTCTACACTTTCATGGGTTTTTAAATTTTCATTTTTAGCAATTTTGGGACACAGATGATGTATTCTTTTTCTAAAATTTCCATAGAATATTTTAATGCCATGCCTGTGGGATGCATTGTAGCATTTTCATATTTCTCACATGGTAAGAAATTTCTTAATTAATTAATTACTTACTTAATTAATTACTGATTTTTTTTTAAATTGAGACATCAGCCATTACTCAAAATTATTCGAAGTTCTTTTTAGAAGGCTCAGAAGTACACTCTTGAGTATATTATCCCCACTGGTGATGTACACAATATGGATACAGATTCTGCTCTTTTTGGTATGTCTCTGTCCAAAACCTCAGAGAGTAAGCAAATTTGCATGTAGTATGTGGTTTAGTGGAAATCTTTGGATTTGGAGTCATGCATAGTTGATTCTGAATTCTACCTGGTAAGCTTAATAGCTGTGAATATACAAACACATTTTTTTTCCTTCAAACCATTATATAAGCTTCATGTATAAAACAGGGTTGAATGATATAGAGTGCTTGATATCAGCAATTCTTCCTTATTTTCTGCCTTTATAAACTACGTATTGTGTTTTTCATCTTCACCTGTTAAAATGCAGAATCTATTCCTAAGTCTATCTAATATTTATTTCTTTTTTTTTCTTTCTTTTTTTTTATTGGAGTGGGGGTGGAGTACTGGGAATTGATGTCAGTGGCACTTGGCTACTGAGCCACATCCCCAGCCCTATTTTGTATTTTATTATAGACAGGGTCTCCATGAGTTTCTTAGTTTCTCAATATTGCTGAGGGTCAGTTTAAATATTTTTAAGAATTCTCCTGCCACAGTCTTCTGAGACACTTGTATTATGTTCAGGCACCACTGTTATTTGCATTTTTTTAATTTATTGTGGCTCATAGGAACGAGTAAAGATGAAAGTGAATAGTATAGTACCTACACTCAAAAGATCTTGATTTCTTTTGATTTTACTTTTCAAATCCTGTTGTGTCCAAAATAACAAGAATACATTAGTGGAGGAATTATCAAAGCAGTGAATCAAGGTGCTGCTTGTGAGGATGATAGCTAACCCTCTGAAGTTCACCAGCCATCAGCTAACTTTTTCTACCAGAAAAACCTAGATAAGCCCAGCTTGAATTAATAAAGCAGCCCAATCATAATCTAATAAGTTCTAGAGTGAATCATTCACCATTTATAATTGGAAACCAAGATTCTGTCACATACTTGGAGAAAATTCTGTGGAAAACAGCAGTTGCCTATTGGTACTGTTTTCTTTTTCCCCTAAGTTAAGTCTGGACCATTATTGAGGTCCAGACATGAGCTAATGCAGACATGTATACATCAGATTGATGCAAAAACTGTCACAATACCTCATACAAACTGAGGAAACAATATCAGCCTAGGTAGGCATTAGGTCAAAGGCTAAGTTACAAAATAAGATATTTGTCTTTAATATATTTAACTTTTAGAGTCAAGGCTGTGAAAAGATATACCAAAATGAGACATCCAACTCTTGGAACTCTCTGTTATGCTATCTGACATCTGAAATGGGAATGAGTCTGTGTCCAGCATCAAATAGAAAAAGAAATCATTATCTTTTATACCTTGTCTTTTGGTCTTCCTTCTCTTCTGAGGGCAGTGCCATTACTGCTGTTTGGTTTTGTGGAAAAGCATTTATTAGAAAGTGTATTCTCATATCTCTTGTATGGAATGCAGGGGTCCACACCCTTTGACTCCCCAAAGACAGGGAAGCCATATTCTCAAAATGGAATGTGATCATTATGAATTAAGTTATGCTAGAGCATTAAAATTGAGGGAGTTGTGAGGATGGAGTTCTAAATACATATATATTGTTTATTAGTAATTTTATATTTGTCTCATAATAAGAATACTCTAGATATATTCAGTTTTGTGATTAAAATAAATTTCAACTATGTCTTTTTTTTAATTTTATATACTAAAATAGTTAAATCTACACCTGTGCCTAACATATTATTTGTAGTTGGAGATTAGGGGAGTGCTTCCTAGTTGAGAGCTCTGTCTTTTTAGAAATTAGATCAAGAGACTTTAATTAAAAAAAATTATTGCCCATTATATAGTTTTCAGTAATTAACAATATGTATGCATTTAATTCATACATTGATATTATCCTATATAAAAGGCTTAATGTAAATATCCTATTGCCAGGCTAGACTCCATAACTTTTGGATAAACTTGCCTTTTAAAAAAGCTGCTGTCTGTACACAATTATAATCACCTTTAAAAAATGAAGTAAATGCACACAAAAACATGCCTATCTTGTCTCATTCTGGCTTCATTCATTCCTGGAGTTGATGCCATCTATTGTTATTATATAGTAGGCTCAGTGGATTCAGACTAGGAGAGCAGCAGTTTCCAATTTGGGTGCTCTTGAATGATAATTGTTTAATCCAACATATGATAAGTACAAAATCTATGATTTACACTATCTGATCGAGTTTTAATTTCTGGAGCTTGTCATTCTTTCAGATTAATTTCTAGGCTTTCTTCACAGTGATCAGGAGACTGAGGTTCTGCTTCCACCTAGATAATAAAAAAATCTATTGGGAAAATGCAAGTCACCCTGAAAGCCAGGCAATAGTTATGGTGCAGTGTATTGAGACCGTATCTGTACACTGTAAAGGGAAAAGCACTCTGAAATATTGTGTGGAGATTATCTGGACAGTAGTTGGATGCCCTGCACCTGAAATAAATCTCCTGATTCAACCTTCGCTTAAGTCTTTTTTTTTTTTTCTTTGACTATTGGTAATACTGCTACATGATAATGGGCATGCAGTCATTTCTTTTACTTACTCATTTTAACTCCTTGAATTTATATCCAGAATTAATTTAACCATGTTATATGTTATTTCTGTTTTAAATAGTTCAAGAAGTTTACATTATTTTCACAAATGACTTTTTTAAACTTACATTTTCACCAACAGAATGCAAGGGTTTTCTTTTTTTCCATATCCATAGTTTCTTGTCTCTTTGTTTGGTATTAGATTATTTGCAAAACTATTCTCTTTTTGGGGGGTTAGGCTCTTGGGATTTAACTCAGAGGCACATCCTCAACCCTATTTTGTATTTTATTTAGACACAGAATCTAACTGAGTTGCTTAGTGCCTCACTTTTTCTGAGCCTGGGTATTGAACTTGAGGCCCTCCTGCCTCAACTTTCCAAGCTGCAGGGATTACAAGCATGTGCAACAGTGACTGGTGACGAAAGCTACTCTACCACCTGTGTTCAGTATACAACTGTCCACTATTTGACTTGTTTATCAAATATGTCAGGGAAGATTGTGGAGTCCAGTTTGTCAAGTATCCACAGAGAGAGTGTGTGGAAACCTTTTCTGGGAATTAACAAATATATGTGCTTTAAACACCTTATCTGAACTACTGCTTGGGATTTTAGAAGCCCATTTAGAAAATTGCAAATCAATAGTAAACAAATATTCTGTGATCTAGGGGAGATTTGCATATGATCAGTAAGCTTTATTCCCAGAACTTGAACATATGGAATGGCTTTTTATTTGGGGTCCTCTGCCTAAGCCTCCTACTTTTCTTTCTTTAGAGTGTTTTCTTATATGTGAGGAAACTAGTTTCTTCCATTGAATGGAAGATGTTGAGATATTACATCAGTCAGTACAAAAAAAATTTCCTGCTGGGAAAAATTGGCTGTCATGGAATTTTTAGAGGGGCAAGCTGAAGACTGGAGCTCTTTGTGTGCTGAACACCCATAAATGCATAAACCAAGTTATTTGTGATTTAACTTCTCTGTCCAAATCCCAGGGTCAAGAGCCCATGGATGCCCTTGCAAGAACTATCATTTTTTTCTGTATTCTTAGTAGTATTAATGTGAGGATTCTTCTTCAGCACAAGCAAAATTAAGATCTAAAGCACAGAAAACAGTTTAGAGGTAGGGTGCTATATATATGGTCCCAATCTTCCTCTTCTTGGGGTTTCACTAGCTGTTGGTTATTCTGTTCCAATTACATAGCACATTGCCTAAGGCTGGACTAAAATCCCAGCCTACCCTAGCTTTTTTAAATCATCAAAGGGTAGACATTTTCCAAGTTGTACAGTTTATATAAATCTTTCAACTCATTTTTTTACTTTGCCTAAGAGGAACTTGAAATATAATATTTCCATTTAATGTACTCATTAATGCAAAGTGAGTCAGGAGCTACTACTTATTTATATTCCCAACATTGCCCTCACTTAATGTATGCCTTTTATCATTGGGCTATTATTGTAATCCTGTGTTTTGCAGATTTTACACAAACTACGCCAGTGAATTCTGCTCCCATGTCGATCTTTCTTCAGATTGGCCATGTCAACCATTCACATGTGATGTTGTTCTTGAGGTGTTTAGATTTATGTTGACCTTTCAATTCCTATTAAGTATACATAAAGTTTTACATACATATACATTCATCTATGGATTTTGTTTTTTATTATTGTAAAATAAGTTCTTCTTTAAATTCAGAATTTGGGGGTTGCTGGTTTCATATATAACATATAACACTCCAGATGAATTTTAGAATTTTTTCTCTGGTCACTTCTCTCATTAAAAGTAAAACATGCTAATATTTTAATGAAATGATATTGTAGATTTAGGGGAAATTTTACATCTTGGTAATGATGAGTTTTATCATGTACACAATGCTGTGTATGATAAAGTCTTTTATGTTATTTTGTATATTTTTTATTTTTTCAAACTACATATTTTTATACATGCGTGAATGCAAAATAACACATGTACTACATAAAATTATGTGATGACTCACATATTTGTCAAACTGGATATATTATGATGAAAATGGGTTTTAAAAATCATTTTTCTCACTGTATTCCCTTTGCCTTTCTAACCCTATTCTTTTTATATCTTTCTCAATGTACATTGCCTTTTCTCCATGTCCTGGATTTCAGCTGTTTGGACCAATACAGCTATATCCTTATATGTTATCATGTTTCAGATATGCAGTAATTTTAATAAGCATATGCTTCTGCTGTGGAATAGACATGTATTTTCAATAGCCATTTCTTAAAAGAAATAACAATTTTTACTCTCTCTTTAGTTCCTGAGAATTTACTTGCTCCATGTTTTTATATATACTATTTAATTTTTGTGCCACAGATATGATTTTAATTGCCATTTTCAAATTTCTAAAGCTATCAAGCTATTTTATATTTATTGAACACTATGTTTCCTTTTAAAAGGTGGCTATTGAAGTCTTTTCCCTTCCTTTTATTGGCACAGAGGATTGAATTCAGAGGCACTTAACCCCTGAACAACATCCTAGATTTTTAAAAATATTTTCTTTTGATACATGGTCTCACTTGATTGCTTAGGCCCTTACTTAACTTCTGAGACTGTGTTTGGACTCACAATTCTCTTTCCTGAGTATCCTGAGCTGCTGGGAGTATAAAAATCTGCCACCAATCATAGCTCTTACTTTCTCTATTTTGGAGTCTCTGCATTTGATATTCTTTTTATTTTTATTTACTATTTTGGTGCCCAGTTTTAAAATCAGGGATTCTTAACTACTGTGCAACATCCCCTAATATTTTTATTTTATTTTTTTAAGTTTTAGAAAGGGTCTCTAATTTGCTTATGGGCTTGGATGTGTTGCTAAGGCTTGGGATATTATTGTCCTAGCTTCTGTTACTCCTTTTTTATATGTGAGGCAATTAGTTTTTTCCCCAATTTGTTACTTCAGTTTGTACCCTTTAATGGTATCATATTATAAATATGATTTTCATTTAAGTATTTTCCTGGTTTGTTTTAAAGGTATCATTTAGGGGCTGGGGATGTGGCTCAAGCCATAGTGCACTCACCTGGCATCCGTGGGGTGCTGGGTTTGATCCTCAGCACCACATAAAAAAAATAAAATAAAATAAAGATGTTGTGTCCTCCGAAAACTGAAAAATAAATATTAAAAAATTCTCTCTCTCTCTCTCTCAAAAAAAGGTATCATTTAACTTTGAAAATAAACACCCATATTTCTGTCTCTTAATGTTATTATTATTTTATCATTCTTCATGATTAAAAAAAGGTGTGTCATACTACTCAGACACATTCAGAGCCATTTCTAAAGTTTATTTTAAGTATCTCACTAAGATGATTAAGCTGATCTTAATTTTGCAATATTTCTTTCTTTTTCTTCCAAGTAGCTGGTATTACAGTCACCAACCATTATGTACACTGTATAAATTTCTTTCCTGTAAAAACTTTGGCATATCTTATATTTTTCTTTTATATTAAGGTGTATTTTACCAGTGAATGATTTATTAAGTAATAACAGGAAATGATACAATGGCATCTTTTGTTATGCAGATACTCCATTGTTTAAGCAGATTTTTTTGGAAAGTTTATCATTTTTTTTCTCCTTCATGGTAGTTCTGTTTCTGTGTTATATCATTGTCTAAATGGCCAGAGTCGTCTTAAGTATTCTGTCTTTAGTTCCACAGGGCTAATAACTCACCTCATCATGATATCTATATTGATTGCTATAATGTTAAATCCAATAGTCATATGTAGCACAATGTTTTCATTAATGATGGACATTATGTACTCTAATGGCTAAATTATAACCTAGTTGTGTAGTGGTATATAGCATGTAGAATTATGTAAGTACCCTGCATCATTAGTAAAATAACAAAATCCCCTTATGGTGCGTTTCCTATAATGTATCCACATAATTAAATGAGGCATCATTATACATACCATACATTTTACAAGTATATAATATATAAATAATATAAAAATTTTACTTATAAAATTTACCAGAGCTCTTTTAATTTTACTTTCTCAATGCAACATTTGGAATTACTGATACTTTCTATGCTATATTCACTGTTAATATGTTCAAGTATTACTCCTTTGTTAGTATTTTCCCTATACTCTCTACCTATAAAAATTCCCTTTCTCAAAATATTGAGACTGATATTTAGTGAATGAATTCTTACTTTAATTTTGAATTAGTCATTTAATAGTGTAATTTCTAGTACCCTAATTTTTTAGTCTCCCTTATGCTCTTCCCTACCAACTTTTATGAAATTAATTTGATTATATTTAAAAATGCAAATACTTGATCAGCATCACACTCTACCAATCAATGAATTATTACAAGTGGAACATACTATATGACTACTATTTCTATTAAGAAATAGAACATTAATGATGCTACAGAGAATAGCTGCATGTCCTCTTGCTTTCACTATACACTCCAGTCACCCTAGTGGTAACTTCAACTTTTTTGTTTCAACTAGTTATTTTAAAGTATTATTCTTTAAACAAACAAACAAACAAACAAACAAAAAAAAAAGTGGGACCATTTATTTATTTTATTAATTGTACAAGAAACGAGTAAAATATGTATCTCATTGTGTAGGAAACAAAATCTTACACCAATTATTCCTGAAGCTTTTTTGGTGGAGCAAATAGGAGGGTGATCCAGGAGTCATAAAAAAGAGGGGTAGCTCAAAATGTCAGGGATGGAGCATTAAGAGTTCAATTATGAGAGGTTACCTGAGTATAAGGATTGTTGGGATGGTTTGAAGAAAAAGAAAAAAGAAAGATTAGGTATGAGTTACTGGATACAATCTGAGGGAGCTCAGACAGAACAGGTTCAGAAGTAGAGGACCAGCAGATTTAAGTTGGATGAGCAGAGCCTGGAGAGGGATAAATTTGAAGTCTTGAAAGAGAATGAGAGTGACATTTCTGGTAAATCTCTAAGAGCAGGAAGCCAGGTGTGTGGCATACTTGTTTGATTACAGCATTCTGGTTTTTAGGAATGTCCAAATATGAGGCCATTGGGGTAAGTATCTTGCTGCCAAAATATTTCCTGTATCTTTCCCCATGGGATCAACCTCTTTTCTCATCTAATACACAGTTAGCAGTATCTTCATCCTCCTTAGATCCATTCTTTTAGTCAGTGGAAGATGGTGGCAGAAGCACTGTATTTTCATGATGAAAACAGCAGTGACAGTAACCTGTTGGAAAATTCAGAATATTTTGGTATCCAAGAGTAAAACTGATGACTCATTGAGGTATACCTATGTAGGTAGTATCAAATCAATTTTCCACAAGGCTTGTAATTTCAGTCATTTTTTTTTTTTTGCCATTCTATTTCATGTTCTCCTTCCTGATTGATATGCAATAGTGAATTTTCTTTTTTTGTAAACTT
>NW_027552048.1:0-50605 GCF_045843805.1 Urocitellus parryii | reverse complement strand
TGAGAAGAACGAAATTTGGTGAGCCCAGTGGTATTGGTGTACTTATCATTACCTGCAAGTCTCATCAAGATTGGGTGAAAAAATGTTTGCTGAGATTTCAGGAAACTCGTAGATTTTTGGAAGCTTGGCAACCCCTTTCAATGAAAGAGATTCTCGTCAGTCTCTGCTTGGGGCTACTTCAATAGGACACAAACCATAGCAATAGAACTTGGAACTACAATATTGTGCCAACTTTCAAAGAGCTAGCACAAACCGTGTTTGATTTAGAGTTCCAACTACATGTATCCATATAGGAGAAAACAGACTGAAACCTAAACATGAAAACGGTTCCTGCCAAGTAACGGTTTAACCGAGAAGAACGAAATTTGGTGAGCAAAGTGGGATTGGTGTACTGATCAGGATCTGCAAGTATCATCAAGATTGGGTGAAAAAATGTTTGCTGAGATTTCAGGAAACTCGTAGTTTTTTGGATCTTGGCAACCCCTTTCAATGAAAGTGATTCTCATCAGTCTCTGCTTGGGGCTACTTCAATAGGACACAAACCATAGTGATAGAACTTGGAACTACATTATTGTGCCAAGTTTCAAAGAGCTAGCACAAACCGTGGTTGACTTAGAGTTCCAACTACAAGTATCCATATAGGAGAAAACAGAGTGAAACCTAAACATGAAAACGGTTCCTGCAAAGGAACGGTTTAACCGAGAAGAACGAAATTTGGTGAGTCAAGTGGGATTGGTGTACTGATCATTACCTGCAAGTCTCATCAAGATTGGGTGAAAAAATATTTGCTGAGATTTCAGGAAACTCGTAGTTTTTTGGAAGCTTGGCAACCCCTTTCAATCAAAGTGATTCTCGTCAGTCTCTGCTTGGGGCTACTTCAATAGGACACAAACCATTGCGATAGAACTTGGAACTACATTATTGTGCCAAGTTTCAAAGAGGTAGCAAAAACCGTGTTTGATTTAGAGTTCCAACTACATGTATCCATATAGGAGAAAACAGAGTGAAACCTAAACATGAAAACGGTTCCTGCAAAGGAACGGTTTAACCGAGAAGAACGAAATTTGGTGAGCCAATTAGGATTGGTGTACTGATCATTACCTGCAAGTCTCATCAAGATTGGGTGAAAAAAGGTTTGCTGAGATTTCAGGAAACTCGTAGATTTTTGGAAGCTTGGAAACCCTTTCAATTAAAGTGATTCTCGTCAGTCTCTGCTTGGGGCTACTTCAATAGGACACAAACCATAGCAATAGAACTTGGAACTACATTATCGTGCCAAGTTTCAAAGAGCTAGCACAAAGCGTGTTTGATTTAGAGTTCCAACTACATGTATCCATATAGGAGAAAACAGAGTGAAACCTAAACATGAAAACGGTTACTGCAAAGGAACGGTTTAACCGAGAAGAACGAAATTTGGTGAGCCAAGTGGGATTGGTGTACTGATCATTACCTGCAAGTATCATCAAGATTGGGTGAAAAAATCTTTGCTGAGATTTCAGGAAACTCGTAGTTTTTTGGAAGCTTGGCAACCACTTTCAATGAAAGTGATTATCGTCAGTCTCTGCTTGGGGCTACTTCAATAGGACACAAACCATAGCGAGAGAACTTGGAACTACATTATTGTGCCAAGTTTCAAAGAGCTAGCACAAACCGTGTTTGATTTAGAGTTCCAACTACATGTATCCATATAGGAGAAAACAGAGTGAAACCTAAACATGAAAACGGTTCCTGCAAAGGAACGGTTTAACCGAGAAGAACGAAATTTTGTGAGCCAAGTGGGATTGGTGTACTGATCACGATCTGCAAGTATCATCAAGATTGGGTGAAAAAATGTTTGCTGAGATTTCAGGAAACTCGTAGTTTTTTGGAAGCTTGGCAACCCCTTTCAATGAAAGAGATTCTCGTCAGTCTCTGCTTGGGGCTACTTCAATAGGACACAAACCATAGCGATAGAACTTGGAACTAAAATATTGTGCCAACTTTCAAAGAGCTAGCACAAACCGTGTATGATTTAGAGTTCCAACTACATGTATCCATATAGGAGAAAACAGAGTGAAACCTAAACATGAAAACGGTTCCTGCAAAGGAACGGTTTAACCAAGAAGAACGAAATTTGGTGAGCAAAGTGGGATTGGTGTACTGATCAGGATCTGCAAGTATCATCAAGATTGGGTGAAAAAATGTTTGCTGAGATTTCAGGAAACTCGTAGTTTTTTGGAAGCTTGGCAACCCCTTTCAATGAAAGTGATTCTCATCAGTCTCTGCTTGGGGCAACTTCAATAGGACACAAACCATAGCGATAGAACTTGGAACTACATTATTGTGCCAAGTTTCAAAGAGCTAGCACAAACCGTGTTAGATTTAGAGATCCAACTTCATGTATCCATATAGGAGAAAACAGAGTGAAACCTAAACATGAAAACGGTTCCTGCAAAGGAACGGTTTAACCGAGAAGAACGAAATTTGGTGAGCCAAGTGGGATTGGTGTACTGATCATTACCTGCAAGTATCATCAAGATTGGGTGAAAAAAGGTTTGCTGAGATTTCAGGAAACTCATAGTTTTTTGGAAGCTTGGCAACCCCTTTCAATGAAAGTGATTCTCGTCAGTCTCTGCTTGGGGCTACTTCAATAGGACACAAACCATAGCGATAGAACTTGGAACTACATTATTGTGCCAAGTTTCAAAGAGCTAGCACAAACCGTGTTAGATTTAGAGATCCAACTTCATGTATCCATATAGGAGAAAACAGAGTGAAACCTAAACATGAAAACGGTTCCTGCAAAGGAACGGTTTAACCGAGAAGAACGAAATTTGGTGAGCCAAGTGGGATTGGTGTACTGATCATTACCTGCAAGTATCATCAAGATTGGGTGAAAAAAGGTTTGCTGAGATTTCAGGAAACTCGTAGTTTTTTGGAAGCTTGGCAACCCCTTTCAATGAAAGTGATTCTCGTCAGTCTCTGCTTGGGGCTACTTCAATAGGACACAAACCATAGCGATAGAACTTGGAACTACATTATTGTGCCAAGTTTCATAGAGCTACCACAAACCGTGTTTGATTTAGAGTTCCAACTACATGTATCCATATAGGAGAAAACAGAGTGAAACCTAAACATGAAAACGGTTCCTGCCAAGGAATGGTTTAACTGAGAAGAACGAAATTTGGTGAGCCCAGTGGTATTGGTGTACTGATCATTACCTGCAAGTCTCATCAAGATTGGGTGAAAAAATGTTTGCTGAGATTTCAGGAAACTCGTAGATTTTTGGAAGCTTGGCAACCCCTTTCAATGAAAGAGATTCTCGTCAGTCTCTGCTTGGGGCTACTTCAATAGGACACAAACCATAGCAATAGAACTTGGAACTACAATATTGTGCCAACTTTCAAAGAGCTAGCACAAACCGTGTTTGATTTAGAGTTCCAACTACATGTATCCATATAGGAGAAAACAGACTGAAACCTAAACATGAAAACGGTTCCTGCCAAGTAACGGTTTAACCGAGAAGAACGAAATTTGGTGAGCAAAGTGGGATTGGTGTACTGATCAGGATCTGCAAGTATCATCAAGATTGGGTGAAAAAATGTTTGCTGAGATTTCAGGAAACTCGTAGTTTTTTGGAAGCTTGGCAACCCCTTTCAATGAAAGTGATTCTCATCAGTCTCTGCTTGGGGCTACTTCAATAGGACACAAACCATAGTGATAGAACTTGGAACTACATTATTGTGCCAAGTTTCAAAGAGCTAGCACAAACCGTGTTTGACTTAGAGTTCCAACTACAAGTATCCATATAGGAGAAAACAGAGTGAAACCTAAACATGAAAACGGTTCCTGCAAAGGAACGGTTTAACCGAGAAGAACGAAATTTGGTGAGCCAATTGGGATTGGTGTACTGATCATTACCTGCAAGTCTCATCAAGATTGGGTGAAAAAAGGTTTGCTGAGATTTCAGGAAACTCGTAGTTTTTTGGAAGCTTGGAAACCCCTTTCAATTTAAGTGATTCTCGACAGTCTCTGCTTGGGGCTACTTCAATAGGACACAAACCATAGCGATAGAACTTGGAACTACATTATTGTGCCAACTTTCAAAGAGCTAGCACAAACCGTGTTAGATTTAGCGTTCCAACTACATGTATCCATATAGGAGAAAACAGAGTGAAACCTAAACATGAAAACGGCTCCTGCAAAGGAACGGTTTAACCGAGAAGAACCAAATTTGGTGAGCCAAGTGGAATTGGTGTACTGATCATTACCTGCAAGTTTCATCAAGATTGGGTGAAAAAATGTTTGCTGAGATTTCAGGAAACTCGTAGTTTTTTGGAAGCTTGGCAACCCCTTTCAATGAAAGTGATTCTTCTCAGTCTCTGCCTGGGGCTACTTCAATAGGACACAAACCATAGTGATAGAACTTGGAACTACATTATTGTGCCAAGTTTCAAAGAGCTAGCAGAAACCGTGTTTGATTTAGAGTTCCAACTACATGTATCCATATAGGAGAAAACAGAGTGAAACCTAAACATGAAAACGGTTCCTGCAAAGGAACGGTTTAACCGAGAAGAACGAAATTTGGTGAGCCAAGTGGGATTGGTGTACTGATCATTACCTGCAAGTCTCATCAAGATTGGTTGAAAATATGTTTGCTGAGATTTCAGGAAACTCGTAGTTTTTTGGAAGCTTGGCAACCCCTTTCAATGAAAGTGATTCTCGTCAGTCTCTGCTTGGGGCTACTTCAATAGGACACAAACCATAGCGATAGAACTTGGAACTACATTATTGTGCCAAGTTTCAAGGAGCTAGCACAAACCGTGTTAGATTTAGTGTTCCAACTACATGTATCCATATAGGAGAAAACAGAGTGAAACCTAAACATGAAAACGGTTCCTGCAAAGGAACGGTTTAACCGAGAAGAACGAAATTTGGTGAGCCAAGTGGGATTGGTGTCCTGATCATAACCTGCAAGTATCATCAAGATTGGGTGAAAAAAGGTTTGCTGAGATTTCAGGAAACTCGTAGTTTTTTGGAAGCTTGGCAACCCCTTTCAATGAAAGTGATTCTCGTCAGTCTCTGCTTGGGGCTACTTCAATAGGACACAAACCATAGCGATAGAACTTGGAACTACATTATTGTGCCAAGTTTCAAAGAGCTACCACAAACTGTGTTTGATTTAGAGTTCCAACTACATGTATCCATATAGGAGAAAACAGAGTGAAACCTAAACATGAAAACGGTTCCTGCAAAGGAACGGTTTAACCGAGAAGAACGAAATTTGGTGAGCAAAGTGGGATTGGTGTACTGATCATTACCTGCAAGTCTCATCAAGATTGGGTGAAAAAATATTTGCTGAGATTTCAGGAAACTCGTAGTTTTTTGGAAGCTTGGCAACCCCTTTCAATCAAAGTGATTCTCGTCAGTCTCTGCTTGGGGCTACTTCAATAGGACACAAACCATTGCGATAGAACTTGGAACTACATTATTGTGCCAAGTTTCAAAGAGGTAGCAAAAACCGTGTTTGATTTAGAGTTCCAACTACATGTATCCATATAGGAGAAAACAGAGTGAAACCTAAACATGAAAACGGTTCCTGCAAAGGAACGGTTTAACCGAGAAGAACGAAACTTGGTGAGCCAATTGGGATTGGTGTACTGATCATTACCTGCAAGTCTCATCAAGATTGGGTGAAAAAAGGTTTGCTGAGATTTCAGGAAACTCGTAGATTTTTGGAAGCTTGGAAACCCCTTTCAATTAAAGTGATTCTCGTCAGTCTCTGCTTGGGGCTACTTCAATAGGACACAAACCATAGCAATAGAACTTGGAACTACATTATCGTGCCAAGTTTCAAAGAGCTAGCACAAAGCGTGTTTGATTTAGAGTTCCAACTACATGTATCCATATAGGAGAAAACAGAGTGAAACCTAAACATGAAAACGGTTCCTGCAAAGGAACGGTTTAACCGAGAAGAACGAAATTTGGTGAGCCAAGTGGGATTGGTGTACTGATCATTACCTGCAAGTCTCATCAAGATTGGGTGAAAAAATGTTTGCTGAGATTTCAGGAAACTCGTAGTTTTTTGGAAGCTTGGCAACCCCTTTCAATGAAAGTGATTCTCGTCAGTCTCTGCTTGGGGCTACTTCAATAGGACACAAACCATAGCGAGAGAACTTGGAACTACATGATTGTGCCAAGTTTCAAAGAGCTAGCACAAACCGTGTTTGATTTAGAGTTCCAACTACATGTATCCATATAGGAGAAAACAGAGTGAAACCTAAACATGAAAACGGTTCCTGCAAAGGAACGGTTTAACCGAGAAGAACGAAATTTTGTGAGCCAAGTGGGACTGGTGTACTGATCACGATCTGCAAGTATCATCAAGATTGGGTGAAAAAATGTTTTCTGAGATTTCAGGAAACTCGTAGTTTTTTGGAAGCTTGGCAACCCCTTTCAATGAAAGAGATTCTCGTCAGTCTCTGCTTGGGGCTACTTCAATAGGACACAAACCATAGCGATAGAACTTGGAACTACAATATTGTGCCAACTTTCAAAGAGCTAGCACAAACCGTGTATGATTTAGAGTTCCAACTACATGTATCCATATAGGAGAAAACAGAGTGAAACCTAAACATGAAAACGGTTCCTGCAAAGGAACGGTTTAACCGAGAAGAACGAAATTTGGTGAGCAAAGTGGGATTGGTGTACTGATCAGGATCTGCAAGTATCATCAAGATTGGGTGAAAAAATGTTTGCTGAGATTTCAGGAAACTCGTAGTTTTTTGGAAGCTTGGCAACCCCTTTCAATGAAAGTGATTCTCATCAGTCTCTGCTTGGGGCAACTTCAATAGGACACAAACCATAGCGATAGAATTTGGAACTACATTATTGTGCCAAGTTTCAAAGAGCTAGCACAAACCGTGTTAGATTTAGAGATCCAACTTCATGTATCCATATAGGAGAAAACAGAGTGAAACCTAAACATGAAAACGGTTCCTGCAAAGGAACGGTTTAACCGAGAAGAACGAAATTTGGTGAGCCAAGTGGGATTGGTGTACTGATCATTACCTGCAAGTATCATCAAGATTGGGTGAAAAAAGGTTTGCTGAGATTTCAGGAAACTCGTAGTTTTTTGGAAGCTTGGCAACCCCTTTAAATGAAAGTGATTCTCGTCAGTCTCTGCTTGGGGCTACTTCAATAGGACACAAACCATAGCGATAGAACTTGGAACTACATTATTGTGCCAAGTTTCAAAGAGCTACCACAAACCGTGTTTGATTTAGAGTTCCAACTACATGTATCCATATAGGAGAAAACAGAGTGAAACCTAAACATGAAAACGGTTCCTGCCAAGGAATGGTTTAACTGAGAAGAACGAAATTTGGTGAGCCCAGTGGTATTGGTGTACTGATCATTACCTGCAAGTCTCATCAAGATTGGGTGAAAAAATGTTTGCTGAGATTTCAGGAAACTCGTAGATTTTTGGAAGCTTGGCAACCCCTTTCAATGAAAGAGATTCTCGTCAGTCTCTGCTTGGGGCTACTTCAATAGGACACAAAACATAGCAATAGAACTTGGAACTACAATATTGTGCCAACTTTCAAAGAGCTAGCACAAACCGTGTTTGATTTAGAGTTCCAACTACATGTATCCATATAGGAGAAAACAGAGTGAAACCTAAACATGAAAACGGTTCCTGCAAAGGAACGGTTTAACCGAGAAGAACGAAATTTGGTGAGCCAATTGGGATTGGTGTACTGATCATTACCTGCAAGTCTCATCAAGATTGGGTGAAAAAAGGTTTGCTGAGATTTCAGGAAACTCGTAGATTTTTGGAAGCTTGGAAACCCCTTTCAATTAAAGTGATTCTCGACAGTCTCTGCTTGGGGCTACTTCAATAGGACACAAACCATAGCGATAGAACTTGGAACTACATTATTGTGCCAACTTTCAAAGAGCTAGCACAAACCGTGTTAGATTTAGCGTTCCAACTACATGTATCCATATAGGAGAAAACAGAGTGAAACCTAAACATGAAAACGGCTCCTGCAAAGGAACGGTTTAACCGAGAAGAACCAAATTTGGTGAGCCAAGTGGAATTGGTGTACTGATCATTACCTGCAAGTTTCATCAAGATTGGGTGAAAAAATGTTTGCTGAGATTTCAGGAAACTCGTAGTTTTTTGGAAGCTTGGCAACCCCTTTCAATGAAAGTGATTCTTCTCAGTCTCTGCCTGGGGCTACTTCAATAGGACACAAACCATAGTGATAGAACTTGGAACTACATTATTGTGCCAAGTTTCAAAGAGCTAGCACAAACCGTGTTTGATTTAGAGTTCCAACTACATGTATCCATATAGGAGAAAACAGAGTGAAACCTAAACATGAAAACGGTTCCTGCAAAGGAACGGTTTAACCGAGAAGAACGAAATTTGGTGAGCCAAGTGGGATTGGTGTACTGATCATTACCTGCAAGTCTCATCAAGATTGGTTGAAAATATGTTTGCTGAGATTTCAGGAAACTCGTAGTTTTTTGGAAGCTTGGCAACCCCTTTCAATGAAAGTGATTCTCGTCAGTCTCTGCTTGGGGCTACTTCAATAGGACACAAACCATAGCGATAGAACTTGGAACTACATTATTGTGCCAAGTTTCAAGGAGCTAGCACAAACCGTGTTAGATTTAGTGTTCCAACTACATGTATCCATATAGGAGAAAACAGAGTGAAACCTAAACATGAAAACGGTTCCTGCAAAGGAATGGTTTAACCGAGAAGAACGAAATTTGGTGAGCCAAGTGGGATTGGTGTCCTGATCATAACCTGCAAGTATCATCAAGATTGGGTGAAAAAAGGTTTGCTGAGATTTCAGGAAACTCGTAGTTTTTTGGAAGCTTGGCAACCCCTTTCAATGAAAGTGATTCTCGTCAGTCTCTGCTTGGGGCTACTTCAATAGGACACAAACCATAGCGATAGAACTTGGAACTACATTATTGTGCCAAGTTTCAAAGAGCTACCACAAACTGTGTTTGATTTAGAGTTCCAACTACATGTATCCATATAGGAGAAAACAGAGTGAAACCTAAACATGAAAACGGTTCCTGCAAAGGAACGGTTTAACCGAGAAGAACGAAATTTGGTGAGCAAAGTGGGATTGGTGTACTGATCATTACCTGCAAGTATCATCAAGATTGGGTGAAAAAAGGTTTGCTGAGATTTCAGGAAACTCGTAGTTTTTTGGAAGCTTGGCAACCCCTTTCAATGAAAGTGATTCTCGTCAGTCTCTGCTTGGGGCTACTTCAATAGTACACAAACCATAGCGATAGAACTTGGAACTTCATTATTGTGCCAAGTTTCAAAGAGGTAGCAAAAACCGTGTTTGATTTAGAGTTCCAACTACATGTATCCATATAGGAGAAAACAGAGTGAAACCTAAACATGAAAACGGTTCCTGCAAAGGAACGGTTTAACCGAGAAGAACGAAATTTGGTGAGCCAAGTGGGATTGGTGTACTGATCATTACCTGCAAGTCTCATCAAGATTGGGTGAAAAAAGGTTTGCTGAGATTTCAGGAAACTCGTAGATTTTTGGAAGCTTGGAAACCCCTTTCAATGAAATTGATTCTCGTCAGTCTCTGCTTGGGGCTACTTCAATAGGACACAAACCATAGCGATAGAACTTGGAACTACATTATTGTGCCAACTTTCAAAGAGCTAGCACAAACCGTGTTAGATTTAGCGTTCCAACTACATGTATCCATATAGGAGAAAACAGAGTGAAACCTAAACATGAAAACGGCTCCTGCAAAGGAACGGTTTAACCGAGAAGAACCAAATTTGGTGAGCCAAGTGGAATTGGTGTACTGATCATTACCTGCAAGTTTCATCAAGATTGGGTGAAAAAATGTTTGCTGAGATTTCAGGAAACTCGTAGTTTTTTGGAAGCTTGGCAACCCCTTTCAATGAAAGTGATTCTTCTCAGTCTCTGCCTGGGGCTACTTCAATAGGACACAAACCATAGTGATAGAACTTGGAACTACATTATTGTGCCAAGTTTCAAAGAGCTAGCACAAACCGTGTTTGATTTAGAGTTCCAACTACATGTATCCATATAGGAGAAAACAGAGTGAAACCTAAACATGAAAACGGTTCCTGCAAAGGAACGGTTTAACCGAGAAGAACGAAATTTGGTGAGCCAAGTGGGATTGGTGTACTGATCATTACCTGCAAGTCTCATCAAGATTGGGTGAAAAAAGGTTTGCTGAGATTTCAGGAAACTCGTAGTTTTTTGGAAGCTTGGCAACCCCTTTCAATGAAAGTGATTCTCGTCAGTCTCTGCTTGGGGCTACTTCAATAGGACACAAACCATAGCGAGAGAACTTGGAACTACATTATTGTGCCAAGTTTCAAGGAGCTAGCACAAACCGTGTTAGATTTAGTGTTCCAACTACATGTATCCATATAGGAGAAAACAGAGTGAAACCTAAACATGAAAACGGTTCCTGCAAAGGAACGGTTTAACCGAGAAGAACGAAATTTGGTGAGCCAAGTGGGATTGGGGTACTGATCATTACCTGCAAGTCTCATCAAGATTGGGTGAAAAAATGTTTGCTGAGATTTCAGGAAACTCGTAGTTTTTTGGAAGCTTGGCAACCCCTTTCAATGAAAGTGATTCTCGTCAGTCTCTGCTTGGGGCTTCTTCAATAGGACACAAACCATAGCGATAGAACTTGGAACTACATTATTGTGCCAAGTTTCAAAGAGCTAGCACAAACCGTGTTTGACTTAGAGTTCCAACTACAAGTATCCATATAGGAGAAAACAGAGTGAAACCTAAACATGAAAACGGTTCTGCAAAGGAACGGTTTAACCGAGAAGAACCAAATTTGGTGAGCCAAGTGGGATTGGTGTACTGATCATTACCTGCAAGTCTCATCAAGATTGGTTGAAAAAATGTTTGCTGAGATTTCAGGAAACTCGTAGTTTTTTGGAAGCTTGGCAACCCCTTTCAATGAAAGTCATTCTCGTCAGTCTCTGCTTGGGGCTACTTCAATAGGACACAAACCATAGCGATAGAACTTGGAACTACATTATTGTGCCAAGTTTCAAAGAGGTAGCAAAAACCGTGTTTGATTTAGAGTTCCAACTACATGTATCCATATAGGAGAAAACAGAGTGAAACCTAAACATGAAAACGGTTCCTGCAAAGGAACGGTTTAACCGAGAAGAACGAAATTTGGTGAGCCAAGTGGGATTGGGGTACTGATCATTACCTGCAAGTATCATCAAGATTGGGAGAAAAAAGGTTTGCTGAGATTTCAGGAAACTCGTAGTTTTTTGGAAGCTTGGCAACCCCTTTCAATTAAAGTGATTCTCGTCAGTCTCTGCTTGGGGCTACTTCAATAGGACACAAACCATAGCGATAGAACTTGGAACTACATTATTGTGCCAAGTTTCAAAGAGCTAGCACAAACCGTGTTTGATTTAGAGTTCCAACTACATGTAGCCATATAGGAGAAAACAGAGTGAAACCTAAACATGAAAACGGTTCCTGCAAAGGAACGGTTTAACCGAGAAGAACGAAATTTGGTGAGCCAAGTGGGATTGGTGTACTGATCAGTACCTGCAAGTATCATCAAGATTGGGTGAAAAAATGTTTGCTGAGATTTCAGGAAACTCGTAGTTTTTTGGAAGCTTGGCGACCCCTTTCAATGAAAGTGATTCTCGTCAGTCTCTGCTTGGGGCTACTTCAATAGGACACAAACCATAGCGATAGAACTTGGAATTACATTATTGTGCCAAGTTTCAAAGAGCTAGCGCAAACCGTGTTTGATTTAGATTTCCAACTACCTGTATCCATATAGGAGAAAACAGAGTGAAACCTAAACATGAAAACGGTTCCTGCAAAGGAACGGTTTAACCGAGAAGAACCAAATTTGGTGAGCAAAGTGGGATTGGTGTACTGATCATTACCTGCAAGTATCATCAAGTTTGGGTGAAAAAAATGTTTGCTGAGATTTCAGGAAACTCGTAGTTTTTTGGAAGCTTGGCAACCCCTTTCAATTAAAGTGATTCTCGTCAGTCTCTGCTTGGGGCTACTTCAATAGGACACAAACCATAGCGATAGAACTTGGAACTACATTATTGTGCCAAGTTTCAAAGAGCTAGCACAAACCGTGTTTGATTTAGAGTTCCAACTACATGTAGCCATATAGGAGAAAACAGAGTGAAACCTAAACATGAAAACGGTTCCTGCAAAGGAACGGTTTAACCGAGAAGAACGAAATTTGGTGAGCCAAGTGGGATTGGTGTACTGATCAGTACCTGCAAGTATCATCAAGATTGGGTGAAAAAATGTTTGCTGAGATTTCAGGAAACTCGTAGTTTTTTGGAAGCTTGGCGACCCCTTTCAATGAAAGTGATTCTCGTCAGTCTCTGCTTGGGGCTACATCAATAGGACACAAACCATAGCGATAGAACTTGGAACTACATTATTGTGCCAAGTTTCAAAGAGGTAGCACAAACCGTGTTTGATTTAGAGTTCCAACTACATGTATCCATATAGGAGAAAACAGAGTGAAACCTAAACATGAAAACGGTTCCTGCCAAGGAACGGTTTAACCGAGAATAACGAAATTTGGTGAGCCAAGTGGGATTTTTGTCCTGATCATAACCTGCAAGTATCATCAAGATTGGGTGAAAAAAGGTTTGCTGAGATTTCAGGAAACTTGTAGTTTTTTGGAAGCTTGGCAACCCCTTTCAATTAAAGTGATTCTCGTCAGTCTCTGCTTGGGGCTACTTCAATAGGACACAAACCATAGCGATAGAACTTGGAACTACATTATTGTGCCAACTTTCAAAGAGCTAGCACAAACCGTGTTTGATTTAGAGTTCCAACTACATGTATCCATATAGGAGAAAACAGAGTGAAACCTAAACAGGAAAACGGTTCCTGCAAAGGAACGGTTTAACCGAGAAGAATGAAATTTGGTGAGCCCAGTGGGATTGGTGTACTGATCATTACCTGCAAGTATCATCAAGTTTGGGTGAAAAAATGTTTGCTGAGATTTCAGGAAACTCGTAGTTTTTTGGAAGCTTGGCAACCCCTTTCAATGAAAGTGATTCTCGTCAGTCTCTGCTTGGGGCTTCTTCAATAGGACACAAACCATAGCGATAGAACTTGGAACTACATTATTGTGCCAAGTTTCAAAGAGCTAGCACAAACCGTGTTTGACTTAGAGTTCCAACTACAAGTATCCATATAGGAGAAAACAGAGTGAAACCTAAACATGAAAACGGTTCCTGCAAAGGAACGGTTTAACCGAGAAGAACGAAATTTGGTGAGCCAAGTGGGATTGGTGTACTGATCATTACCTGCAAGTCTCATCAAGATTGGTTGAAAAAATGTTTTCTGAGATTTCAGGAAACTCGTAGTTTTTTGGAAGCTTGGCAACCCCTTTCAATGAAAGTGATTCTCGTCAGTCTCTGCTTGGGGCTACTTCAATAGGACACAAACCATAGCGATAGAACTTGGAACTACATTATTGTGCCAAGTTTCAAAGAGGTAGCAAAAACCGTGTTTGATTTAGAGTTCCAACTACATGTATCCATATAGGAGAAAACAGAGTGAAACCTAAACATGAAAACGGTTCCTGCAAAGGAACGGTTTAACCGAGAAGAACGAAATTTGGTGAGCCAAGTGGGATTGGGGTACTGATCATTACCTGCAAGTATCATCAAGATTGGGAGAAAAAAGGTTTGCTGAGATTTCAGGAAACTCGTAGTTTTTTGGAAGCTTGGCAACCCCTTTCAATTAAAGTGATTCTCGTCAGTCTCTGCTTGGGGCTACTTCAATAGGACACAAACCATAGCGATAGAACTTGGAACTACATTATTGTGCCAAGTTTCAAAGAGCTAGCACAAACCGTGTTTGATTTAGAGTTCCAACTACATGTAGCCATATAGGAGAAAACAGAGTGAAACCTAAACATGAAAACGGTTCCTGCAAAGGAACGGTTTAACCGAGAAGAACGAAATTTGGTGAGCCAAGTGGGATTGGTGTACTGTTCAGTACCTGCAAGTATCATCAAGATTCGGTGAAAAAAGGTTTGCTGAGATTTCAGGAAACTCGTAGTTTTTTGGAAGCTTGGCGACCCCTTTCAATGAAAGTGATTCTCGTCAGTCTCTGCTTGGGGCTACTTCAATAGGACACAAACAATAGCGATAGAACTTGGAATTACATTATTGTGCCAAGTTTCAAAGAGCTAGCGCAAACCGTGTTTGATTTGATTTCCAACTACCTGTATCCATATAGGAGAAAACAGAGTGAAACCTAAACATGAAAACGGTTCCTGCAAAGGAACGGTTTAACCGAGAAGAACCAAATTTGGTGAGCCAAGTGGGATTGGTGTACTGATCATTACCTGCAAGTATCATCAAGTTTGGGTGAAAAAAATGTTTGCTGAGATTTCAGGAAACTCGTAGTTTTTTGGAAGCTTGGCAACCCCTTTCAATGAAAGTGATTCTCGTCAGTCTCTGCTTGGGGCTACTTCAATAGGACACAAACCATAGTGATAGAACTTGGAACTACATTATTGTGCCAAGTTTCAAAGAGCTAGCACAAACCGTGTTTGATTTAGAGTTCCAACTACATGTAGCCATATAGGAGAAAACAGAGTGAAACCTAAACATGAAAACGGTTCCTGCAAAGGAACGGTTTAACCGAGAAGAACGAAATTTGGTGAGCCAAGTGGGATTGGTGTACTGATCAGTACCTGCAAGTATCATCAAGATTGGGTGAAAAAATGTTTGCTGAGATTTCAGGAAACTCGTAGTTTTTTGGAAGCTTGGCGACCCCTTTCAATGAAAGTGATTCTCGTCAGTCTCTGCTTGGGGCTACATCAATAGGACACAAACCATAGCGATAGAACTTGGAACTACATTATTGTGCCAAGTTTCAAAGAGGTAGCACAAACCGTGTTTGATTTAGAGTTCCAACTACATGTATCCATATAGGAGAAAACAGAGTGAAACCTAAACATGAAAACGGTTCCTGCCAAGGAACGGTTTAACCGAGAATAACGAAATTTGGTGAGCCAAGTGGGATTTTTGTCCTGATCATAACCTGCAAGTATCATCAAGATTGGGTGAAAAAAGGTTTGCTGAGATTTCAGGAAACTTGTAGTTTTTTGGAAGCTTGGCAACCCCTTTCAATTAAAGTGATTCTCGTCAGTCTCTGCTTGGGGCTACTTCAATAGGACACAAACCATAGCGATAGAACTTGGAACTACATTATTGTGCCAACTTTCAAAGAGCTAGCACAAACCGTGTTTGATTTAGAGTTCCAACTACATGTATCCATATAGGAGAAAACAGAGTGAAACCTAAACAGGAAAACGGTTCCTGCAAAGGAACGGTTTAACCGAGAAGAATGAAATTTGTGAGCCCAGTGGGATTGGTGTACTGATCATTACCTGCAAGTATCATCAAGTTTGGGTGAAAAAATGTTTGCTGAGATTTCAGGAAACTCGTAGTTTTTTGGAAGCTTGGCAACCCCTTTCAATGAAAGTGATTCTCGTCAGTCTCTGCTTGGGGCTTCTTCAATAGGACACAAACCATAGCGATAGAACTTGGAACTACATTATTGTGCCAAGTTTCAAAGAGCTAGCACAAACCGTGTTTGACTTAGAGTTCCAACTACAAGTATCCATATAGGAGAAAACAGAGTGAAACCTAAACATGAAAACGGTTCCTGCAAAGGAACGGTTTAACCGAGAAGAACGAAATTTGGTGAGCCAAGTGGGATTGGTGTACTGATCATTACCTGCAAGTCTCATCAAGATTGGTTGAAAAAATGTTTTCTGAGATTTCAGGAAACTCGTAGTTTTTTGGAAGCTTGGCAACCCCTTTCAATGAAAGTGATTCTCGTCAGTCTCTGCTTGGGGCTACTTCAATAGGACACAAACCATAGCGATAGAACTTGGAACTACATTATTGTGCCAAGTTTCAAAGAGGTAGCAAAAACCGTGTTTGATTTAGAGTTCCAACTACATGTATCCATATAGGAGAAAACAGAGTGAAACCTAAACATGAAAACGGTTCCTGCAAAGGAACGGTTTAACCGAGAAGAACGAAATTTGGTGAGCCAAGTGGGATTGGGGTACTGATCATTACCTGCAAGTATCATCAAGATTGGAGAAAAAAAGGTTTGCTGAGATTTCAGGAAACTCGTAGTTTTTTGGAAGCTTGGCAACCCCTTTCAATTAAAGTGATTCTCGTCAGTCTCTGCTTGGGGCTACTTCAATAGGACACAAACCATAGCGATAGAACTTGGAACTACATTATTGTGCCAAGTTTCAAAGAGCTAGCACAAACCGTGTTTGATTTAGAGTTCCAACTACATGTAGCCATATAGGAGAAAACAGAGTGAAACCTAAACATGAAAACGGTTCCTGCAAAGGAACGGTTTAACCGAGAAGAACGAAATTTGGTGAGCCAAGTGGGATTGGTGTACTGTTCAGTACCTGCAAGTATCATCAAGATTGGGTGAAAAAAGGTTTGCTGAGATTTCAGGAAACTCGTAGTTTTTGGAAGCTTGGCGACCCCTTTCAATGAAAGTGATTCTCGTCAGTCTCTGCTTGGGGCTACTTCAATAGGACACAAACAATAGCGATAGAACTTGGAATTACATTATTGTGCCAAGTTTCAAAGAGCTAGCGCAAAACCGTGTTTGATTTGATTTCCAACTACCTGTATCCATATAGGAGAAAACAGAGTGAAACCTAAACATGAAAACGGTTCCTGCAAAGGAAACGGTTTAACCGAGAAGAACCAAATTTGGTGAGCCAAGTGGGATTGGTGTACTGATCATTACCTGCAAGTATCATCAAGTTTGGGTGAAAAAAATGTTTGCTGAGATTTCAGGAAACTCGTAGTTTTTGGAAGCTTGGCAACCCCTTTCAATGAAAGTGATTCTCGTCAGTCTCTGCTTGGGGCTACATCAATAGGACACAAACCATAGCGATAGAACTTGGAACTACATTATTGTGCCAAGTTTCAAAGAGGTAGCACAAACCGTGTTTGATTTAGAGTTCCAACTACATGTATCCATATAGGAGAAAACAGAGTGAAACCTAAACATGAAAACGGTTCCTGACAAGGAACGGTTTAACCGAGAAGAACGAAATTGGTGAGCCAAGTGGGATTGGTGTACTGATCATTACCTGCAAGTCTAATCAAGATTGGGTGAAAAAATGTTTTGCTGAGATTTCAGGAAACTCGTAGTTTTTTGGAAGCTTGGCAACCCCTTTCAATGAAAGTGATTCTCGTCAGTCTCTGCTTGGGGCTACTTCAACAGGACACAAACCATAGCGATAGAACTTGGAAATACATTTTTGTGCCAAGTTTCAAAGAGCCTAGCGCAACCGTGTTTGATTTAGAGTTCCAACTACATGTATCCATATAGGAGAAAACAGAGTGAAACCTAAACATGAAAACGGTTCCTGCTAAAGAACGGTTTAACCGAGAAGAACGAAATTTGGTGAGCCAAGTGGGATTGGTGTACTGATCATTACCTGCAAGTATCATCAAGATTGGGTGAAAAAAGGTTTGCTGAGATTTCAGGAAACTCGTAGTTTTTTGGAAGCTTGGCAACCCCTTTCAATGAAAGTGATTCTCGTCAGTCTCTGCTTGGGGCTACTTCAATAGTACACAAACCATAGCGATAGAACTTGGAACTTCATTATTGTGCCAAGTTTCAAAGAGGTAGCAAAACCGTGTTTGATTTAGAGTTCCAACTACATGTATCCATATAGGAGAAAACAGAGTGAAACCTAAACATGAAAACGGTTCCTGCAAAGGAACGGTTTAACCGAGAAGAACGAAATTTGGTGAGCCAAGTGGGATTGGTGTACTGATCATTACCTGCAAGTCTCATCAAGATTGGGTTGAAAAAAGGTTTGCTGAGATTTCAGGAAACTCGTAGATTTTTGGAAGCTTGGAAACCCCTTTCAATGAAATTGATTCTCGTCAGTCTCTGCTTGGGCTACTTCAATAGGACACAAACCATAGCGATAGAACTTGGAACTACATTATTGTGCCAACTTTCAAAGAGCTAGCACAAACCGTGTTAGATTTAGCGTTCCAACTACATGTATCCATTATAGGAGAAAACAGAGTGAAACCTAAACATGAAAACGGCTCCTGCAAAGGAACGGTTAACCGAGAAGAACCAAATTTGGTGAGCCAAGTGGAATTGGTGTACTGATCATTACCTGCAAGTTTCATCAAGATTGGGTGAAAAAATGTTTGCTGAGATTTCAGGAAACTCGTAGTTTTTTGGAAGCTTGGCAACCCCTTTCAATGAAGTGATTCTTCTCAGTCTCTGCCTGGGGCTACTTCAATAGGACACAAACCATAGTGATAGAACTTGGAACTACATTATTGTGCCAAGTTCAAAGAGCTAGCACAAACCGTGTTTGATTTAGAGTTCCAACTACATGTATCCATATAGGAGAAAACAGAGTGAAACCTAAACATGAAAACGGTTTCCTGCAAAGGAACGGTTTAACCGAGAAGAACGAAATTTGGTGAGCCAAGTGGGATTGGTGTACTGATCATTACCTGCAAGTCTCATCAAGAATTAGTTGAAAATATGTTTGCTGAGATTTCAGGAAACTCGTAGTTTTTTGGAAGCTTGGCAACCCCTTTCAATGAAAGTGATTCTCGTCAGTCTCTGCTTGGGGCTACTTCAATAGGACACAAACCATAGCGAGAGAACTTGGAACTACATTATTGTGCCAAGTTTCAAGGAGCTAGCACAAACCGTGTTAGATTTAGTGTTCCAACTACATGTATCCATATAGGAGAAAACAGAGTGAAACCTAAACATGAAAACGGTTCCTGCAAAGGAACGGTTTAACCGAGAATAATGAAATTTGGTGAGCCAAGTGGGATTGGTGTCCTGATCATAACCTGCAAGTATCATCAAGATTGGGAGAAAAAGGTTTGCTGAGATTTCAGGAAACTCGTAGTTTTTTTGGAAGCTTGGCAACCCCTTTCAATTAAAGTGATTCTCGTCAGTCTCTGCTTGGGGCTACTTCAATAGGACACAAACCATAGCGATAGAACTTGGAACTACATTATTGTGCCAAGTTTCAAAGAGCTAGCACAAACCGTGTTTGATTTAGAGTTCCAACTACATGTATCCATATAGGAGAAAACAGAGTGAAACCTAAACTGGAAAACGGTTCCTGCAAAGGAATGGTTTAACCGAGAAGAATGAAATTTGGTGAGCCCAGTGGGATTGGTGTACTGATCATTACCTGCAAGTATCATCAAGATGGGTGAAAAAATGTTTGCTGAGATTTCAGGAAACTCGTAGTTTTTGGAAGCTTGGCAACCCCTTTCAATGAAAGTGATTCTCGTCAGTCTCTGCTTGGGGCTTCTTCAATAGGACACAAACCATAGCGATAGAACTTGGAACTACATTATTGTGCCAAGTTTCAAAGAGCTAGCACAAACCGTGTTTGACTTAGAGTTCCAACTACAAGTATCCATATAGGAGAAAACAGAGTGAAACCTAAACATGAAAACGGTTCCTGCAAAGAACGGTTTAACCGAGAAGAACCAAATTTGGTGAGCCAAGTGGGATTGGTGTACTGATCATTACCTGCAAGTCTCATCAAGATTGGTTGAAAAAATGTTGCTGAGATTTCAGGAAACTCGTAGTTTTTTGGAAGCTTGGCAACCCCTTTCAATGAAAGTGATTCTCGTCAGTCTCTGCTGGGGCTACTTCAATAGGACACAAACCATAGCGATAGAACTTGGAACTACATTATTGTGCCAAGTTTCAAAGAGGTAGCAAAAACCGTGTTTGATTTAGAGTTCCAACTACATGTATCCATATAGGAGAAAACAGAGTGAAACCTAAACATGAAAACGGTTCCTGCAAAGGAACGGTTTAACCGAGAAGAACGAAATTTGGTGAGCCAAGTGGGATTGGGGTACTGATCATTACCTGCAAGTATCATCAAGATTGGGAGAAAAAAGGTTTGCTGAGATTTCAGGAAACTCGTAGTTTTTTGGAAGCTTGGCAACCCCTTTCAATTAAAGTGATTCTCGTCAGTCTCTGCTTGGGGCTACTTCAATAGGACACAAACCATAGCGATAGAACTTGGAACTACATTATTGTGCCAAGTTTCAAAGAGCTAGCACAAACCGTGTTTGATTTAGAGTTCCAACTACATGTAGCCATATAGGAGAAAACAGGAGTGAAACCTAAACATGAAAACGGTTCCTGCAAAGGAACGTTTAACCGAGAAGAACGAAATTTGGTGAGCCAAGTGGGATTGGTGTACTGATCAGTACCTGCAAGTATCATCAAGATTGGGTGAAAAAATGTTTGCTGAGATTTCAGGAAACTCGTAGTTTTTTGAAGCTTGGCGACCCCTTTCAATGAAGTGATTCTCGTCAGTCTCTGCTTGGGGCTACTTCAATAGGACACAAACCATAGCGATAGAACTTGGAATTACATTATTGTGCCAAGTTTCAAAGAGCTAGCGCAAACCGTGTTTGATTTAGATTTCCAACTACCTGTATCCATATAGGAGAAAACAGAGTGAAACCTAAACATGAAAACGGTTCTGCAAAGGAACGGTTTACCGAGAAGAACCAAATTTGGTGAGCAAAGTGGATTGGTGTACTGATCATTACCTGCAAGTATCATCAAGTTTGCGTGAAAAAAATGTTTGCTGAGATTTCAGGAAACTCGTAGTTTTTTGGAAGCTTGGCAACCCCTTTCAATGAAAGTGATTCTCGTCAGTCTCTGCTTGGGGCTACATCAATAGGACACAAACCATAGCGATAAGAACTTGGAACTACATTATTGTGCCAAGTTTCAAAGAGGTAGCACAAACCGTGTTTGATTTAGAGTTCCAACTACATGTATCCATATAGGAGAAAACAGAGTGAAACCTAAACATGAAAACGGTTCCTGCCAAGGAACGGTTTAACCGAGAATAACGAAATTTGGTGAGCCAAGTGGGATTTTTGTCCTGATCATAACCTGCAAGTATCATCAAGATGGGGTGAAAAAAGGTTTGCTGAGATTTCAGGAAACTTGTAGTTTTTTGGAAGCTTGGCAACCCCTTTCAATTAAAGTGATTCTCGTCAGTCTCTGCTTGGGGCTACTTCAATAGGACACAAACCATAGCGATAGAACTTGGAACTACATTATTGTGCCAACTTTCAAAGAGCTAGCACAAACCGTGTTTGATTTAGAGTTCCAACTACATGTATCCATATAGGAGAAAACAGAGTGAAACCTAAACAGGAAAACGGTTCCTGCAAAGGAACGGTTTAACCGAGAAGAATGAAATTTGGTGAGCCCAGTGGGATTGGTGTACTGATCATTACCTGCAAGTATCATCAAGTTTGGGTGAAAAAATGTTTGCTGAGATTTCAGGAAACTCGTAGTTTTTTGGAAGCTTGGCAACCCCTTTCAATGAAAGTGATTCTCGTCAGTCTCTGCTTGGGGCTTCTTCAATAGGACACAAACCATAGCGATAGAACTTGGAACTACATTATTGTGCCAAGTTTCAAAGAGCTAGCACAAACCGTGTTTGACTTAGAGTTCCAACTACAAGTATCCATATAGGAGAAAACAGAGTGAAACCTAAACATGAAAACGGTTCCTGCAAAGGAACGGTTTAACCGAGAAGAACGAAATTTGGTGAGCCAAGTGGGATTGGTGTACTGATCATTACCTGCAAGTCTCATCAAGATTGGTTGAAAAAATGTTTTCTGAGATTTCAGGAAACTCGTAGTTTTTTGGAAGCTTGGCAACCCCTTTCAATGAAAGTGATTCTCGTCAGTCTCTGCTTGGGGCTACTTCAATAGGACACAAACCATAGCGATAGAACTTGGAACTACATTATTGTGCCAAGTTTCAAAGAGGTAGCAAAAACCGTGTTTGATTTAGAGTTCCAACTACATGTATCCATATAGGAGAAAACAGAGTGAAACCTAAACATGAAAACGGTTCCTGCAAAGGAACGGTTTAACCGAGAAGAACGAAATTTGGTGAGCCAAGTGGGATTGGGGTACTGATCATTACCTGCAAGTATCATCAAGATTGGGAGAAAAAAGGTTTGCTGAGATTTCAGGAAACTCGTAGTTTTTTGGAAGCTTGGCAACCCCTTTCAATTAAAGTGATTCTCGTCAGTCTCTGCTTGGGGCTACTTCAATAGGACACAAACCATAGCGATAGAACTTGGAACTACATTATTGTGCCAAGTTTCAAAGAGCTAGCACAAACCGTGTTTGATTTAGAGTTCCAACTACATGTAGCCATATAGGAGAAAACAGAGTGAAACCTAAACATGAAAACGGTTCCTGCAAAGGAACGGTTTAACCGAGAAGAACGAAATTTGGTGAGCCAAGTGGGATTGGTGTACTGTTCAGTACCTGCAAGTATCATCAAGATTGGGTGAAAAAAGGTTTGCTGAGATTTCAGGAAACTCGTAGTTTTTTGGAAGCTTGGCGACCCCTTTCAATGAAAGTGATTCTCGTCAGTCTCTGCTTGGGGCTACTTCAATAGGACACAAACAATAGCGATAGAACTTGGAATTACATTATTGTGCCAAGTTTCAAAGAGCTAGCGCAAACCGTGTTTGATTTAGATTTCCAACTACCTGTATCCATATAGGAGAAAACAGAGTGAAACCTAAACATGAAAACGGTTCCTGCAAAGGAACGGTTTAACCGAGAAGAACCAAATTTGGTGAGCCAAGTGGGATTGGTGTACTGATCATTACCTGCAAGTATCATCAAGTTTGGGTGAAAAAAATGTTTGCTGAGATTTCAGGAAACTCGTAGTTTTTTGGAAGCTTGGCAACCCCTTTCAATGAAAGTGATTCTCGTCAGTCTCTGCTTGGGGCTACATCAATAGGACACAAACCATAGCGATAGAACTTGGAACTACATTATTGTGCCAAGTTTCAAAGAGGTAGCACAAACCGTGTTTGATTTAGAGTTCCAACTACATGTATCCATATAGGAGAAAACAGAGTGAAACCTAAACATGAAAACGGTTCCTGACAAGGAACGGTTTAACCGAGAAGAACGAAATTTGGTGAGCCAAGTGGGATTGGTGTACTGATCATTACCTGCAAGTCTAATCAAGATTGGGTGAAAAAATGTTTGCTGAGATTTCAGGAAACTCGTAGTTTTTTGGAAGCTTGGCAACCCCTTTCAATGAAAGTGATTCTCGTCAGTCTCTGCTTGGGGCTACTTCAACAGGACACAAACCATAGCGATAGAACTTGGAAATACATTTTTGTGCCAAGTTTCAAAGAGCTAGCGCAAACCGTGTTTGATTTAGAGTTCCAACTACATGTATCCATATAGGAGAAAACAGAGTGAAACCTAAACATGAAAACGGTTCCTGCTAAAGAACGGTTTAACCGAGAAGAACGAAATTTGGTGAGCCAAGTGGGATTGGTGTACTGATCATTACCTGCAAGTATCATCAAGATTGTTGAAAAAATCTTTGCTGAGATTTCAGGAAACTCATAGTTTTTTGGAAGCTTGGCAACCCGTTTCAATGAAAGTGATTCTCGTCAGTCTCTGCTTGGGGCTACTTCAATAGGACACAAACCATAGTGATAGAACTTGGAACTACATTATTGTGCCAAGTTTCAAAGAGGTAGCAAAAACCGTGTTTGATTTAAAGTTCCAACTACATGTATCCATATAGGAGAAAACAGAGTGAAACCTAAACATGAAAACGGTTCCTGCCAAGTAACGGTTTAACCGAGAAGAACGAAATTTGGTGAGCCAAGTGGGATTGGTGTACTGATCATTACCTGCAAGTCTCATCAAGATTGGGTGAAAAAATGTTTGCTGAGATTTCAGGAAACTCGTAGTTTTTTGGAAGCTTGGCAACCCCTTTCAATGAAAGTGATTCTCGTCAGTGTCTGCTTGGGGCTACTTCAATAGGACACAAAGCATAGCGATAGAACTTGGAACTACATTATTGTGCCAACTTTCAAAGAGCTAGCACATACCATGTTTGATTTAGAGTTCCAACTACATGTATCCATATAGGAGAAAACAGAGTGAAACCTAAACATGAAAACGGTTCCTGCAAAGGAACGGTTTAACCGAGAAGAACGAAATTTGGTGAGCAAAGTGGGATTGGTGTACTGATCATGATCTGCAAGTATCATCAAGATTGGGTGAAAAAATGTTTGCTGAGATTTCAGGAAACTCGTAGTTTTTTGGAAGCTTGGCAACCCCTTTCAATGAAAGTGATTCTCATCAGTCTCTGCTTGGGGCTACTTCAATAGGACACAAACCATAGCGATAGAACTTGGAACTACATTATTGTGCCAAGTTTCAAAGAGCTAGCACAAACCGTGTTTGATTTAGAGTTCCAACTACATGTATCCATATAGGAGAAAACAGAGTGAAACCTAAACATGAAAACGGTTCCTGCAAAGGAACGGTTTAACCGAGAAGAACCAAATTTGGTGAGCCAAGTGGGATTGGTGTACTGATCATTACCTGCAAGTATCATCAAGTTTGGGTGAAAAAAATGTTTGCTGAGATTTCAGGAAACTCGTAGTTTTTTGGAAGCTTGGCAACCCCTTTCAATGAAAGTGATTCTCGTCAGTCTCTGCTTGGGGCTACATCAATAGGACACAAACCATAGCGATAGAACTTGGAACTACATTATTGTGCCAAGTTTCAAAGAGGTAGCACAAACCGTGTTTGATTTAGAGTTCCAACTACATGTATCCATATAGGAGAAAACAGAGTGAAACCTAAACATGAAAACGGTTCCTGACAAGGAACGGTTTAACCGAGAAGAACGAAATTTGGTGAGCCAAGTGGGATTGGTGTACTGATCATTACCTGCAAGTCTAATCAAGATTGGGTGAAAAAATGTTTGCTGAGATTTCAGGAAACTCGTAGTTTTTTGGAAGCTTGGCAACCCCTTTCAATGAAAGTGATTCTCGTCAGTCTCTGCTTGGGGCTACTTCAACAGGACACAAACCATAGCGATAGAACTTGGAAATACATTATTGTGCCAAGTTTCAAAGAGCTAGCGCAAACCGTGTTTGATTTAGAGTTCCAACTACATGTATCCATATAGGAGAAAACAGAGTGAAACCTAAACATGAATACGGTTCCTGCTAAAGAACGGTTTAACCGAGAAGAACGAAATTTGGTGAGCCAAGTGGGATTGGTGTACTGATCATTACCTGCAAGTATCATCAAGATTGTTGAAAAAATCTTTGCTGAGATTTCAGGAAACTCATAGTTTTTTGGAAGCTTGGCAACCCGTTTCAATGAAAGTGATTCTCGTCAGTCTCTGCTTGGGGCTACTTCAATAGGACACAAACCATAGTGATAGAACTTGGAACTACATTATTGTGCCAAGTTTCAAAGAGGTAGCAAAAACCGTGTTTGATTTAAAGTTCCAACTACATGTATCCATATAGGAGAAAACAGAGTGAAACCTAAACATGAAAACGGTTCCTGCCAAGTAACGGTTTAACCGAGAAGAACGAAATTTGGTGAGCCAAGTGGGATTGGTGTACTGATCATTACCTGCAAGTCTCATCAAGATTGGGTGAAAAATGTTTGCTGAGATTTCAGGAAACTCGTAGTTTTTTGGAAGCTTGGCAACCCCTTTCAATGAAAGTGATTCTCGTCAGTGTCTGCTTGGGGCTACTTCAATAGGACACAAAGCATAGCGATAGAACTTGGAACTACATTATTGTGCCAACTTTCAAAGAGCTAGCACATACCATGTTTGATTTAGAGTTCCAACTACATGTATCCATATAGGAGAAAACAGAGTGAAACCTAAACATGAAAACGGTTCCTGCAAAGGAACGGTTTAACCGAGAAGAACGAAATTTGGTGAGCAAAGTGGGATTGGTGTACTGATCATGATCTGCAAGTATCATCAAGATTGGGTGAAAAAATGTTTGCTGAGATTTCAGGAAACTCGTAGTTTTTTGGAAGCTTGGCAACCCCTTTCAATGAAAGTGATTCTCATCAGTCTCTGCTTGGGGCTACTTCAAAAGGACACAAACCATAGCGATAGAACTTGGAACTACATTATTGTGCCAAGTTTCAAAGAGCTAGCACAAACCGTGTTTGATTTAGAGTTCCAACTACATGTATCCATATAGGAGAAAACAGAGTGAAACCTAAACATGAAAACGGTTCCTGCAAAGGAACGGTTTAACCGAGAAGAACGAAATTTGGTGAGCCATGTGGGATTGGTGTACTGATCATAACCTGCAAGTATCATCAAGATTGGGTGAAAAAATGTTTGCTGAGATTTCAGGAAACTCGTAGTTTTTTGGAAGCTTGGCAACCCCTTTCAATGAAAGTGATTCTTATCAGTCTCTGCTTGGGGCTACTTCAATAGGACACAAACCATAGCGATAGAACTTGGAACTACATTATTGTGCCAAGTTTCAAAGAGCTAGCACAAACCGTGTTTGACTTAGAGTTCCAACTACCAGTATCCATATAGGAGAAAACAGAGTGAAACCTAAACATGAAAACGGTTCCTGCAAAGGAACGGTTTAACCGAGAAGAACAAAATTTGGTGAGCCAAGTGGGATTGGTGTACTGATCATGATCTGCAAGTATCATCAAGATTGGGTGAAAAAAGGTTTGGTGAGATTTCAGGAAACTCGTAGTTTTTTGGAAGCTTGGCAACCCCTTTCAATGAAAGTGATTCTCGTCAGTCTCTGCTTGGGGCTACTTCAATAGGACACAAACCATAGCGATAGAACTTGGAACTACATTATTGTGCCAAGTTTCAAAGAGGTAGCAAAAAGGGTGTTTGATTTTGAGTTCCAACTACATGTATCCATATAGGAGAAAACAGAGTGAAACCTAAACATGAAAACGGTTCCTGCCAAGGAACGCTTTAACCGAGAAGAACGAAATTTGGTGAGCCAAGTGGGATTGGTGTACTGATCATTACCTGCAAGTATCATCAAGATAGGGTGAAAAAATGTTTGCTGAGATTTCAGGAAACTCGTAGTTTTTTGGAAGCTTGGCAACCCCTTTCAATGAAAGTGATTCTCATCAGTCTCTGCTTGGGGCTACTTCAATAGGACACAAACCATAGCGATAGAACTTGGAACTACATTATTGTGCCAAGTTTCAAAGAGCTAGCACAAACCGTGTTAGATTTAGAGTTCCAACTACATGTATCCATATAGGAGAAAACAGAGTGAAACCTAAACATGAAAACGGTTCCTGCAAAGGAACGGTTTAACCGAGAAGAACGAAATTTGGTGAGCCAAGTGGGATTGGTGTACTGATCATAACCTGCAAGTATCATCAAGATTGGGTGAAAAAAGTTTTGCTGAGATTTCAGGAAACTCGTAGTTTTTTGGAAGCTTGGCAACCCCTTTCAATGAAAGTGATTCTCGTCAGTCTCTGCTTGGGGCTACTTCAATAGGACACAAACCATAGTGATAGAACTTGGAACTACATTATTGTGCGAACTTTCAAAGAGCTACCACAAACCGTGTTTGATTTAGAGTTCCAACTACATGTATCCATATAGGAGAAAACAGAGTGAAACCTAAACATGAAAACGTTTCCTGCAAAGGAACGGTTAAACCAAGACAAACGAAATTTGGTGAGCCAAGTGGGATTGGTGTACTGATCATGACCTGCAAGTCTCATCAAGATTGGGTGAAAAAATATTTGCTGAGATTTCAGGAAACTCGTAGTTTTTTGGAAGCTTGGCAACCCCTTTCAATGAAAGTGATTCTCGTCAGTCTCTGCTTGGGGCTACTTCAATAGGACACAAACCATAGCGATAGAACTTGGAACTACATTATTGTGCCAAGTTTCAAAGAGCTAGCACAAACCGTGTTTGACTTAGAGTTCCAACTACAAGTATCCATATAGGAGAAAACAGAGTGAAACCTAAACACGAAAACAGTTCCTGCAAAAAACGGTTTAACCGAGAAGAACGAAATTTGTTGAGCCAAGTGGGATTGGTGTACTGATCATTACCTGCAAGTCTCATCAAGATTGGTTGAAAAAATGTTTTCTGAGATTTCAGGAAACTCGTAGTTTTTTGGAAGCTTGGCAACCCCTTTCAATGAAAGTGATTCTCGTCAGTCTCTGCTTGGGGCTACTTCAATAGGACACAAACCATAGCGATAGAACTTGGAACTACATTATTGTGCCAAGTTTCAAAGAGGTAGCAAAAACCGTGTTTGATTTAGAGTTCCAACTACATGTATCCATATAGGAGAAAACAGAGTGAAACCTAAACATGAAAACGGTTCCTGCAAAGGAACGGTTTAACCGAGAAGAACGAAATTTGGTGAGCCAAGTGGGATTGGGGTACTGATCATTACCTGCAAGTATCATCAAGATTGGGAGAAAAAAGGTTTGCTGAGATTTCAGGAAACTCGTAGTTTTTTGGAAGCTTGGCAACCCCTTTCAATTAAAGTGATTCTCGTCAGTCTCTGCTTGGGGCTACTTCAATAGGACACAAACCATAGCGATAGAACTTGGAACTACATTATTGTGCCAAGTTTCAAAGAGCTAGCACAAACCGTGTTTGATTTAGAGTTCCAACTACATGTAGCCATATAGGAGAAAACAGAGTGAAACCTAAACATGAAAACGGTTCCTGCAAAGGAACGGTTTAACCGAGAAGAACGAAATTTGGTGAGCCAAGTGGGATTGGTGTACTGTTCAGTACCTGCAAGTATCATCAAGATTGGGTGAAAAAAGGTTTGCTGAGATTTCAGGAAACTCGTAGTTTTTTGGAAGCTTGGCGACCCCTTTCAATGAAAGTGATTCTCGTCAGTCTCTGCTTGGGGCTACTTCAATAGGACACAAACAATAGCGATAGAACTTGGAATTACATTATTGTGCCAAGTTTCAAAGAGCTAGCGCAAACCGTGTTTGATTTAGATTTCCAACTACCTGTATCCATATAGGAGAAAACAGAGTGAAACCTAAACATGAAAACGGTTCCTGCAAAGGAACGGTTTAACCGAGAAGAACCAAATTTGGTGAGCCAAGTGGGATTGGTGTACTGATCATTACCTGCAAGTATCATCAAGTTTGGGTGAAAAAATGTTTGCTGAGATTTCAGGAAACTCGTAGTTTTTTGGAAGCTTGGCAACCCCTTTCAATGAAAGTGATTCTCGTCAGTCTCTGCTTGGGGCTACATCAATAGGACACAAACCATAGCGATAGAACTTGGAACTACATTATTGTGCCAAGTTTCAAAGAGCTAGCACAAACCGTGTTTGATTTAGAGTTCCAACTACATGTATCCATATAGGAGAAAACAGAGTGAAACCTAAACATGAAAACGGTTCCTGACAAGGAACGGTTTAACCGAGAAGAACGAAATTTGGTGAGCCAAGTGGGATTGGTGTACTAATCATTACCTGCAAGTCTCCTCAAGATTGGGTGAAAAAATGTTTGCTGAGATTTCAGGAAACTCGTAGTTTTTTGGAAGCTTGGCAACTCCTTTCAATGAAAGTGATTCTCATCAGTCTCTGCTTGTTGCTACTTCAATAGGACACAAACCATAGCGATAGAACTTGGAACAACATTATTGTGCCAAGTTTCAAAGAGCTAGCACAAACCGTGTTAGATTTAGAGTTCCAACTACATGTATCCATATAGGAGAAAACAGAGTGAAACCTAAACATGAAAACGGTTCCTGCTAAAGGAACGGTTTAACCGAGAAGAACGAAATTTGGTGAGCCAAGTGGGATTGGTGTACTGATCATAACCTGCAAGTATCATCAAGATTAGGTGAAAAAAGTTTTGCTGAGATTTCAGGAAACTCGTAGTTTTTTGGAAGCTTGGCAACCCCTTTCAATGAAAGTGATTCTCGTCAGTCTCTGCTTGGGGCTACTTCAATAGGACACAAACCATAGCGATAGAACTTGGAACTACATTATTGTGCGAACTTTCAAAGAGCTACCACAAACCGTGTTTGATTTAGAGTTCCAACTACATGTATCCATATAGGAGAAAACAGAGTGAAACCTAAACATGAAAACGGTTCCTACAAAGGAACGGTTAAACCGAGACAAACGAAATTTGGTGAGCCAAGTGGGATTGGTGTACTGATCATGACCTGCAAGTCTCATCAAGATTGGCTGAAAAAATATTTGCTGAGATTTCAGGAAACTCGTAGTTTTTTGGAAGCTTGGCAACCCCTTTCAATGAAAGTGATTCTCGTCAGTCTCTGCTTGGGGCTACTTCAATAGGACACAAACCATAGCGATAGAACTTTGAACTACATTATTGTGCCAAGTTTCAAAGAGCTAGCACAAACCGTTTTTCACTTAGAGTTCCAAATACAAGTATCCATATAGGAGAAAACAGAGTGAAACCTAAACATGAAAACGGTTCCTGCAAAGAACGGTTTAACCGAGAAGAACGAAATTTGTTGAGCCAAGTGGGATTGGTGTACTGATCATTACCTGCAAGTCTCATCAAGATTGGGTGAAAAAATATTTGCTGAGATTTCAGGAAACTCGTAGTTTTTTGGAAGCTTGGCAACCCCTTTCAATGAAAGTGTTTCTCGTCAGTCTCTGCTTATGGCTACTTCAATAGGACACAAACCATAGCGAAAGAACTTGGAACTACATTATTGTGCCAAGTTTCAAAGAGCTAGCACAAACCGTGTTAGATTTAGAGTTCCAACTACATGTATCCATATAGGAGAAAACAGAGTGAAACCTAAACATGAAAACGGTTCCTGCAAAGGAACGGTTTAACCGAGAAGAACGAAATTTGGTGAGCCAAGTGGGATTGGTGTACTGATCATAACCTGCAAGTATCATCAAGATTGGGTGAAAAAAGTGTTTGCTGAGATTTCAGGAAACTCGTAGTTTTTTGGAAGCTTGGCAACCCCTTTCAATGAAAGTGATTCTCGTCAGTCTCTGCTTGGGGCTACTTCAATAGGACACAAACCATAGCGATAGAACTTGGAACTACATTATTGTGCGAACTTTCAAAGAGCTAGCACAAACCGTGTTTGATTTAGAGTTCCAAGTACATGTATCCATATAGGAGAAAACAGAGTGAAACCTAAACATGAAAACGGTTCCTGCAAAGGAACGGTTAAACCGAGACAAACGAAATTTGGTGAGCCAAGTGGGATTGGTGTACTGATCATGACCTGCAAGTATCATCAAGATTGGGTGAAAAAATGTTTGCTGAGATTTCAGGAAACTCGTAGTTTTTTGGAAGCTTGGCAACCCCTTTCAATGAAAGTGATTCTCGTCAGTCTCTGCTTGGGGCTACTTCAATAGGACACAAACCATGGCGATAGAACTTGGAACTACATTATTGTGCCAACTTTCAAAGAGCTAGCAGAAACCGTGTTTGATTTAGAGTTCCAACCACATGTATCCATATAGGAGAAAACAGAGTGAAACCTAAACATGAAAACGGTTCCTGCAAAGGAACGGTTTAACCGAGAAGAACGAAATTTGGTGAGCCATGTGGGATTGGTGTACTGATCATAACCTGCAAGTATCATCAAGATTGGGTGAAAAAATGTTTGCTGAGATTTCAGGAAACTCGTAGTTTTTTGGAAGCTTGGCAACCCCTTTCAATGAAAGTGATTCTTATCAGTCTCTGCTTGGGGCTACTTCAATAGGACACAAACCATAGCGATAGAACTTGGAACTACATTATTGTGCCAAGTTTCAAAGAGCTAGCACAAACCGTGTTTGACTTAGAGTTCCAACTACCAGTATCCATATAGGAGAAAACAGAGTGAAACCTAAACATGAAAACGGTTCCTGCAAAGGAACGGTTTAACCGAGAAGAACAAAATTTGGTGAGCCAAGTGGGATTGGTGTACTGATCATGATCTGCAAGTATCATCAAGATTGGGTGAAAAAAGGTTTGGTGAGATTTCAGGAAACTCGTAGTTTTTTGGAAGCTTGGCAACCCCTTTCAATGAAAGTGATTCTCGTCAGTCTCTGCTTGGGGCTACTTCAATAGGACACAAACCATAGCGATAGAACTTGGAACTACATTATTGTGCCAAGTTTCAAAGAGGTAGCAAAAAGGGTGTTTGATTTTGAGTTCCAACTACATGTATCCATATAGGAGAAAACAGAGTGAAACCTAAACATGAAAACGGTTCCTGCCAAGGAACGCTTTAACCGAGAAGAACGAAATTTGGTGAGCCAAGTGGGATTGGTGTACTGATCATTACCTGCAAGTATCATCAAGATAGGGTGAAAAAATGTTTGCTGAGATTTCAGGAAACTCGTAGTTTTTTGGAAGCTTGGCAACCCCTTTCAATGAAAGTGATTCTCGTCAGTCTCTGCTTGGGGCTACTTCAATAGGACACAAACCATGGCGATAGAACTTGGAACTACATTATTGTGCCAACTTTCAAAGAGATAGCAGAAACCGTGTTTGATTTAGAGTTCCAACCACATGTATCCATATAGGAGAAAACAGAGTGAAACCTAAACATGAAAACGGTTCCTGCAAAGGAACGGTTTAACCGAGAAGAACGAAATTTGGTGAGCCATGTGGGATTGGTGTACTGATCATAACCTGCAAGTATCATCAAGATTGGGTGAAAAAATGTTTGCTGAGATTTCAGGAAACTCGTAGTTTTTTGGAAGCTTGGCAACCCCTTTCAATGAAAGTGATTCTTATCAGTCTCTGCTTGGGGCTACTTCAATAGGACACAAACCATAGCGATAGAACTTGGAACTACATTATTGTGCCAAGTTTCAAAGAGCTAGCACAAACCGTGTTTGACTTAGAGTTCCAACTACCAGTATCCATATAGGAGAAAACAGAGTGAAACCTAAACATGAAAACGGTTCCTGCAAAGGAACGGTTTAACCGAGAAGAACAAAATTTGGTGAGCCAAGTGGGATTGGTGTACTGATCATGATCTGCAAGTATCATCAAGATTGGGTGAAAAAAGGTTTGCTGAGATTTCAGGAAACTCGTAGTTTTTTGGAAGCTTGGCAACCCCTTTCAATGAAAGTGATTCTCGTCAGTCTCTGCTTGGGGCTACTTCAATAGGACACAAACCATGGCGATAGAACTTGGAACTACATTATTGTGCCAACTTTCAAAGAGCTAGCAGAAACCGTGTTTGATTTAGAGTTCCAACTACATGTATCCATATAGGAGAAAACAGAGTGAAACCTAAACATGAAAACGGTTCCTGCTAAGGAACGGTTTAACCAAGAAGAACGAAATTTGGTGAGCCCAGTGGGATTGGTGTACTGATCATTACCTGCAAGTATCATCAAGATTGGGTGAAAAAATGTTTGCTGAGATTTCAGGAAACTCGTAGTTTTTTGGAAGCTTGGCAACCCCTTTCAATGAAAGTGATTCTCGTCAGTCTCTGCTTGGGGCTACTTCAATAGTACACAAACCATAGCGATAGAACTTGGAACTACATTATTGTGCCAAGTTTCAAAGAGCTAGCACAAACCGTGTTTGATTTAGAGTTCCAACTACATGTATCCATATAGGAGAAAACAGAGTGAAACCTAAACATGAAAACGGTTCCTGCAAAGGAACGGTTTAACCGAGAAGAACGAAATTTGGTGAGCCCAGTGGGATTCGTGTACTGATCATTACCTGCAAGTCTCATGAAGATTGGGTGAAAAAAGGTTTGCTGAGATTTCAGGAAACTCGTAGTTTTTTGGAAGCTTGGCAACCCCTTTCAATGAAAGTGATTCTCGTCAGCCTCTGCTTGGGGCTACTTCAATAGGACACAAACCATAGCGATAGAAGTTGGAACTACATTATTGTGCCAAGTTTCAAAGAGCTAGCAGAAACCGTGTTTGATTTAGAGTTCCAACTACATGTATCCATATAGGAGAAAACAGAGTGAAACCTAAACATGAAAACGGTTCCTGCAAAGGAACGGTTTAACCGAGAAGAACGAAATTTGGTAAGCCCAGTGGGATTCGTGTACTCATCATTACCTGCAAGTCTCATGAAGATTGGGTGAAAAAAGGTTTGCTGAGATTTCAGGAAACTCGTAGTTTTTTGGAAGCTTGGCAACCCCTTTCAATGAAAGTGATTCTCATCAGTCTCTGCTTGGGGCTACTTCAATAGGACACACACCATAGCGATAGAACTTGGAACTACATTATTGTGCCAAGTTTCAAAGAGCTAGCACAATCCGTGTTAGATTTAGAGTTCCAACTACATGTATCCATATAGGAGAAAACAGAGTGAAACCTAAACATGAAAACGGTTCCTGCAAAGGAACGGTTTAACCGAGAAGAACGAAATTTGGTGAGCCAAGTGGGATTGGTGTCCTGATCACAACCTGCAAGTATCATCAAGTTTGGGTGAAAAAATGTTTGCTGAGATTTCAGGAAACTTGTAGTTTTTTGGAAGCTTGGCAACCCCTTTCAATGAAAGTGATTCTCGTCAGTCTCTGCTTGGGGCTACTTCAATAGGACACAAACCATAGCGATAGAACTTGGAACTACATTATTGTGCCAACTTTCAAAGAGCTAGCACAAACCGTGTTAGATTTAGAGTTCCAACTACATGTATCAATATAGGAGAAAACAGAGTGAAACCTAAACATGAAAACGGCTCCTGCAACGGAACGGTTTAACCGAGAAGAACCAAATTTGGTGAGCCAAGTGGGATTGGTGTACTGATCATTACCTGCAAGTTTCATTAAGATTGGGTGAAAAATGTTTGCTGAGATTTCAGGAAACTCGTAGTTTTTTGGAATCTTGGCAACCCCTTTCAATGAAAGTGATTCTCGTCAGTCTCTGCTTGGGGCTACTTCAATAGGACACAAACCATAGTGATAGAACTTGAACTACATTATTGTGCCAAGTTTCAAAGAGCTAGCACAAACCGTGTTTGATTTAGAGTTCCAACTACATGTATCCATATAGGAGAAAACAGAGTGAAACCTAAACATGAAAACGGTTCCTGCAAAGGAACGGTTTAACCGAGAAGAACGAAATTTGTTGAGCCAAGTGGGATTGGTGTACTGATCATTACCTGCAAGTATCATCAAGATTGGGTGAAAAAATGTTGGCTGAGATTTCAGGAAACTCGTAGTTTTTTGGAAGCTTGGCAACCCCTTTCAATGAAAGTGATTCTCGTCAGTCTCTGCTTGGGGCTACTTCAATAGGACACAAACCATAGCGATAGAACTTAGAACTACATTATTGTGCCAAGTTTCAAAGAGCTACCCCAAACCATGTTTGATTTAGAGTTCCAACTACATGTATCCATATAGGAGAAAACAGAGTGAAACCTAAACATGAAAACGGTTCCTGCCAAGGAACGGTTTAACCGAGAAGAACGAAATTTGGTGAGCCCAGTGGGATTCGTGTACTGATCATTACCTGCAAGTCTCATGAAGATTGGGTGAAAAAAGGTTTGCTGAGATTTCAGGAAACTCGTAGTTTTTTGGAAGCTTGGCAACCCCTTTCAATGAAAGTGATTCTCGTCAGTCTCTGCTTGGGGCTACTTCAATAGGACAAAAACCATAGCGATAGAAGTTGGAACTACATATTGTGCCAAGTTTCAAAGAGCTAGCAGAACCGTGTTTGATTTAGAGTTCCAACTACATGTATCCATATAGGAGAAAACAGAGTGAAAGCTAAACATGAAAACGGTTCCTGCAAAGGAACGGTTTAACAGAGAAGAACGAAATTTGGTGAGCCAAGTGGGATTGGTGTACTGTTCATTACCTGCAAGTATCATCAAGATTGGGTGAAAAAAGTTTTGCTGAGATTTCAGGAAACTCGTAGTTTTTTGGAAAGCTTGGCAACCCCTTTCAATGAGAGTGATTCTCGTCAGTCTCTGCTTGGGGCTACTTCAATAGGACACACACCATAGCGATAGAACTTTGAACTACATTATTGTGCCAAGTTTCAAAGAGCTAGCACAAACCGTGTTAGATTTAGAGTTCCAAATACATGTATCCATATAGGACAAAACAGAGTGAAACCTAAACATGAAAACGGTTCCTGCAAAGGAACGGTTTAACCGAGAAGAAGGAAATTTGGTGAGCCAAGTGGGATTGGTGTCCTGATCATAACCTGCAAGTATCATCAAGATTGGGTGAAAAAGGTTTGCTGAGATTTCAGGAAACTCGTAGTTTTTTGGAAGCTTGGCAACCCCTTTCAATGAAAGTGATTCTCGTCAGTCTCTGCTTGGGGCTACTCCAATAGGACACACACCATAGCGATAGAACTTTGAACTACATTATTGTGCCAAGTTTCAAAGAGCTAGCACAAACCGTGTTAGATTTAGAGTTCCAACTACATGTATCCATATAGGAGAAAACAGAGTGAAACCTAAACATGAAAACGGTTCCTGCAAAGGAACGGTTTAACCGAGAAGAACGAAATTTGGTGAGCCAAGTGGGATTGGTGTCCTGATCATAACCTGCAAGTATCATCAAGATTGGGTGAAAAAATGTTTGCTGAGATTTCAGGAAACTCGTAGTTTTTTGGAAGCTTGGCAACCCCTTTCAATGAAAGTGATTCTCGTCAGTCTCTGCTTGGGCTACTTCAATAGGACACAAACCATAGCGATAGAACTTGGAACTACATTATTGTGCCAAGTTTCAAAGAGCTACCACAAACCGTGTTTGATTTAGTGTTCCAACTACATGTATCCATATAGGAGAAAACAGAGTGAAACCTAAACATGAAAACGGTTCCTGCAAAGGAACGGTTTAACCGAGAAGAATGAAATTTGGTGAGCCAAGTGGGATTGGTGTACTGATCATGACCTGCAAGTATCATCAAGATTGGGTGAAAAAAGGTTTGCTGAGATTTCAGGAAACTCGTAGTTTTTCGGAAGCTTGGCAACCAATTTCAATGAAAGTGATTCTCATCAGTCTCTGCTTGGGGCTACTTCAATACGACACAAACCATAGCGATAGAACTTGGAAATACATTATTGTGCCAAGTTTCAAAGAGCTAGCGCAAACCGTGTTTGATTTAGAGTTCCAACTACATGTATCCATATAGGAGAAAACAGACTGAAACCTAAACATGAAAACGGTTCCTGCAAAGGAACGGTTAACCGAGAAGAACGAAATTTGGTGAGCCAAGTGGGATTGGTGTACTGATCATTACCTGCAAGTATCATCAAGATTGGGTGAAAAAAGGTTTGCTGAGATTTCAGGAAACTCGTAGTTTTTTGGAAGCTTGGCAACCCCTTTCAATGAAAGTGATTCTCGTCAGTCTCTGCTTGGGGCTACTTCAATAGGACACAAACCATAGTGATAGAACTTGGAACTACATTATTGTGCCAAGTTTCAAAGAGCTAGCACAAACCGTGTTTGATTTAGAGTTCCAACTACATGTATCCATATAGGAGAAAACAGAGTGAAACCTAAACATGAAAACGGTTCCTGCAAAGGAACGGTTTAACCGAGAAGAACGAAATTTGGTGAGCCCAGTGGGATTCGTGTACTGATCATTACCTGCAAGTCTCATGAAGATTGGGTGAAAAAAGGTTTGCTGAGATTTCAGGAAACTCGTAGTTTTTTGGAAGCTTGGCAACCCCTTTCAATGAAAGTGATTCTCGTCAGCCTCTGCTTGGGGCTACTTCAATAGGACACAAACCATAGCGATAGAAGTTGGAACTACATTATTGTGCCAAGTTTCAAAGAGCTAGCACAAACCGTGTTTGATTTAGAGTTCCAACTACATGTATCCATATAGGAGAAAACAGAGTGAAACCTAAACATGAAAACGGTTCCTGCAAAGGAACGGTTTAACCGAGAAGAACGAAATTTGGTGAGGCCCAGTGGGATTCGTGTACTCATCACTACCTGCAAGTCTCATGAAGATTGGGTGAAAAAAGGTTTGCTGAGATTTCAGGAAACTCGTAGTTTTTTGGAAGCTTGGCAACCCCTTTCAATGAAAGTGATTCTCATCAGTCTCTGCTTGGGGCTACTTCAATAGGACACAAACCATAGCGATAGAACTTGGAACTACATTATTGTGCCAAGTTTCAAAGAGCTAGCAAAAACCGTGTTTGATTTAGAGTTCCAACTACATGTATCCATATAGGAGAAAACAGAGTGAAAGCTAAACATGAAAACGGTTCCTGCAAAGGAACAGTTTAACAGAGAAGAACGAAATTTGGTGAGCCAAGTGGGATTGGTATACTGTTCATTACCTGCAAGTATCATCAAGATTGGGTGAAAAAAGGTTTGCTGAGATTTCAGGAAACTCGTAGTTTTTTGGAAGCTTGGCAACCCCTTTCAATGAAAGTGATTCTTGTCAGTCTCTGCTTGGGGCTACTTCAATAGGACACACACCATAGCGATAGAACTTGGAACTACATTATTGTGCCAACTTTCAAAGAGCTAGCACAAACCGTGTTAGATTTAGAGTTCCAACTACATGTATCCATATAGGAGAAAACAGAGTGAAACCTAAACACGAAAACGGTTCCTGCAAAGAACGGTTTAACCGAGAAGAACGAAATTTGGTGAGCCAAGTGGGATTGGTGTACTGATCATTACCTGCAAGTCTCATCAAGATTGGGTGAAAAAATATTTGCTGAGATTTCAGGAAACTCGTAGTTTTTTGGAAGCTTGGCAACCCCTTTCAATGAAAGTGATTCTCGTCAGTCTCTGCTTGGGGCTACTTCAATAGGACACCAACCATAGCGATAGAACTTGGAACTACATTATTGTGCCAAGTTTCAAAGAGCTACCACAAACCGTGTTTGATTTAGAGTTCCAACAACATGTATCCATATAGGAGAAAACAGAGTGAAACCTAAACATGAAACGGTTCCTGCAAAGGAACGGTTTAACAGAGAAGAACGAAATTTGGTGAGCCAAGTGGGATTGGTATACTGTTCATTACCTGCAAGTATCATCAAGATTGGGTGAAAAAAGGTTTGCTGAGATTTCAGGAAACTCGCAGTTTTTTGGAAGCTTGGCAACCCCTTTCAATGAAAGTGATTCTCGTCAGTCTCTGCTTGGGGCTACTTCAATAGGACACAAACCATAGCAATAGAACTTGGAACTACATTATTGTGCCAAGTTTCAAAGAGCTAGCACAAACCGTGTTTGACTTAGAGTTCCAACTACAAGTATCCATATAGGAGAAAACAGAGTGAAACCTAAACACGAAAATGGTTCCTGCAAAGAACTGTTTAACCGAGAAGAATGAAATTTGGTGAGCCAAGTGGGATTGGTGTACTGATCATTACCTGCAAGTATCATCAAGATTGGGTGAAAAAATGTTTGCTGAGATTTCAGGAAACTCCGTAGTTTTTTTGAAGCTTGGCAACCCCTTTCAATGAAAGTGATTCTCGTCAGTCTCTGCTTGGGGCTACTTCAATAGGACACACACCATAGCGATAGAACTTTGAACTACATTATTGTGCCAAGTTTCAAAGAGCTAGCACAATCCGTGTTAGATTTAGAGTTCCAACTACATGTATCCATATAGGAGAAAAACAGAGTGAAACCTAAACATGAAAACGGTTCCTGCAAAGGAACGGTTTAACCGAGAAGAACGAAATTTGGTGAGCCAAGTGGGATTGGTGTCCTGATCACAACCTGCAAGTATCATCAAGTTTGGGTGAAAAAAATGTTTGCTGAGATTTCAGGAAACTTGTAGTTTTTTGGAATCTTGGCAACCCCTTTCAATAAAAGTGATTCTCGTCAGTCTCTGCTTTGGGCTACTTCAATAGGACACAAACCATAGTGATAGAACTTGGAACTACATTATTGTGCCAACTTTCAAAGAGCTAGCACAAACCGTGTTAGATTTAGAGTTCCAACTACATGTATCCATATAGGAGAAAACAGAGTGAAACCTAAACATGAAAACGGCTCCTGCAAAGGAACGGTTTAACCGAGAAGAACCAAATTTGGTGAGCCATGTGGGATTGGTGTACTGATCGTTAACTGCAAGTTTCATCAAGATTGGGTGAAAAAAGGTTTGCTGAGATTTCAGGAAACTCGTAGTTTTTTGGAAGCTTGGCAACCCCTTTCAATGAAAGTGATTCTCGTCAGTCTGTGCTTGGGGCTACTTCAATAGGACACAAACCATAGCGATAGAACTTAGAACTACATTATTGTGCCAAGTTTTCAAAGAGCTACCACAAACCATGTTTGATTTAGAGTTCCAACTACATGTATCCATATAGGAGAAAACAGAGTGAAACCTAAACATGAAAACGGTTGCTGCCAAGTAACGGTTTAACCGAGAAGAACGAAATTTGGTTAGCCCAGTGGGATTCGTGTACTGATCATTACCTGCAAGTCTCATGAAGATTGGGTGAAAAAGGTTTGCTGAGATTTCAGGAAACTCGTAGTTTTTTGGAAGCTTGGCAACCCCTTTCAATGAAACTGATTCTCGTCAGTCTCTGTTTGGGGGCTACTTCAATAGGACACAAACCATAGCGATAGAACTTGGAACTACATTATTGTGCCAAGTTTCAAAGAGCTAGCACAAACCGTGTTTGATTTAGAGTTCCAACTACATGTATCCATATAGGAGAAAACAGAGTGAAACCTAAACATGAAAACGGTTCCTGCAAAGGAACGGTTTAACCTAGAAGAACGAAATTTGGTGAGCCAAGTGTGATTGGAGTACTGATAATTACCTGCAAGTCTCATCAAGATTGGGTGAAAAAATGTTTGCTGAGATTTCAGGAAACTCGTAGTTTTTTGGAAGCTTGGCAACCCCTTTCAATGAAAGTGATTCTCGTCAGTCTCTTCTTGGGGCTACTTCAAAAGGACACAAACCATAGTGAGAGAACTTGGAACTACATTATTGTGCCAAGTTTCAAAGAGCTAGCACAAACCGTGTTTGATTTAGAGTTCCAACTACATGTATCCATATAGGAGAAAACAGAGTGAAACCTAAACATGAAAACGGTTCCTGCAAAGGAACGGTTTAACCGAGAAGAACGAAATTTGGTGAGCCAAGTGGGATTGGTGTACTGATCATTACCTGCAAGTATCATCAGATTGGGTGAAAAAAGGTTTGCTGAGATTTCAGGAAACTCGTAGTTTTTTGGAAGCTTGGCAACCCCTTTCAATGAAAGTGATTCTCGTCAGTCTCTGCTTGGAGCTACATTAATAGGACACAAACCATAGCGATAGAACTTGGAACTACATTATTGTGCCAAGCTTCAAAGAGCTAGCACAAACCGTGTTTGATTTAGAGTTCCAACTACATGTATCAATATAGGAGAAAACAGAGTGAAACCTAAACATGAAAACGGTTCCTGCAAAGGAACGGTTTAACCGAGAAGGACGAAATTTGGTGAGCCAAGTGGGATTGGTGTACTGATCATTACCTGCAAGTCTCATCAAGATTGGGTGAAAAAATGTTTGCTGAGATTTCAGGAAACTCGTAGTTTTTTGGAAGCTTGGCAACCCCTTTCAATGAAAGTGATTCTCGTCAGTCTCTGCTTGGGCCACTTCAATAGGACACAAACCATGGCGATAGAACTTGGAATTACATTATTGTGCCAAGTTTCAAAGAGCTAGCGCAAACCGTGTTTGATTTAGATTTCCAACTACATGTATCCATATAGGAGAAAACAGAGTGAAACCTAAACATGAAAACGGTTCCTGCAAAGGAACGGTTTAACGTGAAGAATCAAATTTGGTGAGCCAAGTGGCATTGGTGTACTCATCATTACCTGCAAGTTTCATCAAGATTGGGTGAAAAAATGTTTGCTGAGATTTCAGGAAACTCGTAGTTTTTGGGAACTTGGCAACCCCTATCAATGAAATAGATTCTCGTCAGTCTCTGCTTGGGGCTACTTCAATAGGACACAAACCATAGCGATAGAACTTGGAACTACATTATTGTGCCAAGTTTCAAAGAGCTAGCACAAACCGTGTTTGATTTAGAGTTCCAACTACATGTATCCATAATGGAGAAACAGTGTGAAACGTAAACATGAAAACGGTTACCGCAAAGGAACGGTTTAACCTAGAAGAACGAAATTTGGTGAGCCAAGTGGGATTGGTGTACTGATCATTACCTGGAAGTATCATCAAGTTTGCGTGAAAAAATGTTTGCTGAGGTTTCAGGGAACTCGTAGTTTTTGGAAGCTTGGCAACCCCTTTCAATGAACGTGATTCTCGTCAGTCTCTCCTTGAGGCTACTTCAATAGGAAACAAACCATAGCGATAGAACTTGGAACTACATTATTGTGTCAAGTTTCAAAGAGCTAGCACAAACCGTGTTTGATTTAGAGTTCCAACTACATGTATCGACATAGGAGTAAACAGAGTGAAACCTAAACATGAAACCGGTTCCTGCAAATTAACGGTTTAACCTAGAAGAACGAAATTTGGTGAGCCAAGTGGGATTGGTGTACTGATCATTAAATGGAAGTATCATCAAGTTTGGGTGAAAAATTGTTTGCTGAGATTTCAGGAAACTCGTAGTTTTTGGGAGTTTGGCAACCCGTTTCAATGAAAGTGATTCTCGTCAGTCTCCGCTTGGGGCTAATTCAATAGGACACAAACCATAGCGATAGAACTTGGAACTACTTTATTGTGCCAAGTTTCAAAGAGCTAGCACATACCGTGTTTGATTTAGAGTTCCAACTACATGTATCCATATAGGAGAAAACAGAGTGAAACCTAAACATGAAACCGGTTCCTGCAACGGAACGGTTTAACCTAGAAGAACGAAATTTGGTGAGCCAAGTTGGATTGGTGTACTGATCATTACCTGCAAGTATCATCAAGATTGGGTGAAAAAATTTTTGCTGAGATTTAAGGAAACTTGTAGTATTTTGGAAGCTTCACAACCCCTTTCAATGAAAGTGATTCTCGTCAGTCTCTGCTTCAGGCTACTTCAATTGGACACAAACCATAGCGAAAGAACTTGGAACTACATTATTGTGCCAAGTTTCAAAGAGCTAGCACAAACCGTGTTTGATTTAGAGTTCCAACTACATGTATCCATGTAGGAGAAAACAGAGTGAAACCTAAACATGTAAACGATAACTGCAAAGGAACGGTTTAACCTAGAAGAACCAAATTTGGTGAGCCAAGTGGGATTGGTGTACTGATCCATAATGGAAGTATCATCAAGTTTGGGTGAAAAAATGTTTGCTGAGATTTCAGGAAACTCGTAGTTTTTGGGAGCTTGGCAACCCCTTTCAATGAAAGTGATTCTCGTCAGTCTCTGCTTGGGGCTACTTCAATAGGACACAAACCATAGCGAGACAACTTGGAACTACACTATTGTGCCAAGTTTCAAAGAGCTAGCAGAAACCGTGTTTGATTTAGAGTTCCAAATACATGTATCCATAGAGGAGAAACAGAGTGAAACCTAAACATGAAAACGGTTACCTGCAAAGGAACGGTTTAACCTAGAAGAACGAAATTTGGTGAGCCCAGTGCGATTGGTGTACTGATCATTACCTGCAAGTATCATCAAGATTTGGTGAAAAAATCTTTGCTGAGATTGACGAAACTCGTAGTTTTTTTGGAAGCTTGGCAACCTCTTTCAATGAAAGTGATGCTCGTCAGTCTCTCCTTGAGGCTACTTCAATAGGACACAAACCATAGCGATAGAACTTGGAACTACATTATTGTGCCAAGTTTCAAAGAGCTAGCACAAACCGTGTTTGATTTAGAGTTCCAACTACATGTATCCATATAGGAGAAAACAGAGTGAAACCTAAACATGAAAACGGTTTCTGCAAAGGAACGGTTTAACCTAGAAGAACGAAATTTGGTGAGCCAAGTGGGATTGCTGTACTGATCATTACCTGCAAGTCTCATCAAGATTGGGTGAAAAAAGGTTTGCTGAGATTTCAGGAAACTCGTAGTTTTTTGGAAGCTTGGCAACCCCTTTCAATGAAACTGATTCTCATCAGTCTCTGCTTGGGGCTACTTCAATAGGACACAAACCATAGCGATAGAACTTGGAACTACATTATTGTGCCAAGTTTCAAAGAGGTAGCAAAAACCGTGTTTGATTTAGAGTTCCAACTACATGTATCCATATAGGAGAAAACAGAGTGAAAGCTAAACATGAAAACGGTTCCTGCAAAGGAACGGTTTAACAGAGAAGAACGAAATTTGGTGAGCCAAGTGGGATTGGTGTACTGTTCATTACCTGCAAGTATCATCAAGATTGGGTGAAAAAAGGTTTGCTGAGATTTCAGGAAAGTCGTAGTTTTTTGGAAGCTTGGAAACCCCTTTCAATTAAAGTGATTCTCGTCAGTCTCTGCTTGGGGCTACTTCAATAGGACACAAACCATAGCGATAAAACTTGGAACTACATTATTGTGCCAACTTTCAAAGAGCTAGCACAAACCGTATTAGATTTAGAGTTTCCAACTACATGTATCCATATAGGAGAAAACAGAGTGAAACCTAAACATGAATACGGCTCCTGCAAAGGAACGGTTTAACCGAGAAGAACCAAATTTGGTGAGCCAAGTGGGATTGGTGTACTGATCGTTAACTGCAAGTTTCATCAAGATTGGGTGAAAAAATGTTTGCTGAGATTTCAGGAAACTCGTAGTTTTTTGGAAGCTTGGCAACCCCTTTCAATGAAAGTGATTCTCGTCAGTCTCTGCTTGGGGCTACTTCAATAGGACACAAACCATAGCGATAGAACTTAGAACTACATTATTGTGCCAAGTTTCAAAGAGCTACCACAAACCATGTTTGATTTAGAGTTCCAACTACATGTATCCATATAGGAGAAAACAGAGTGAAACCTAAACATGAAAACGGTTCCTGCAAAGGAACGGTTTAACCGAGAAGAACGAAATTTGGTGAGCCAAGTGGGATTGGTGTACTGATCATTACCTGCAAGTCTCATGAAGATTGGGTGAAAAAAGGTTTGCTGAGATTTCAGGAAACTCGTAGTTTTTTGGAAGCTTGGCAACCCCTTTCAATGAAAGTGATTCTCGTCAGTCTCTGCTTGGGGCTACTTCAATAGGACACAAACCATAGCGATAGAACTTGGAACTACATTATTGTGCCAAGTTTCAAAGAGCTAGCAGAAACCGTGTTTGATTTAGAGTTCCAACTACATGTATCCATATAGGAGAAAACAGAGTGAAACCTAAACATGGAAAACGGTTCCTGCAAAGGAACGGTTTAACCTAGAAGAACGAAATTTGGTGAGCCAAGTGGGATTGGTGTACTGTTCATTACCTGCAAGTCTCATCAAGATTGGGTGAAAAAATGTTTGCTGAGATTTCAGGAAACTCGTAGTTTTTTGGAAGCTTGGCAACCCCTTTCAATGAAAGTGATTCTCGTCAGTCTCTGCTTGGGGCTACTTCAAAAGGACACAAACCATAGCGAGAGAACTTGGAACTTCATGATTGTGCCAAGTTTCAAAGAGCTAGCACAAACCGTGTTTGATTTAGAGTTCCAACTACATGTATCCATATAGGAGAAAACAGAGTGAAACCTAAACATGAAAACGGTTCCTGCAAAGGAACGGTTTAACCGAGACAAACGAAATTTGGTGAGCCAAGTGGGATTGGTGTACTGATCATTACCTGCAAGTATCATCAAGATTGGGTGAAAAAAGGTTTGCTGAGATTTCAGGAAACTCGTAGTTTTTTGGAAGCTTGGCAACACCTTTCAATGAAAGTGATTCTCGTCAGTCTCTGCTTAGGGCTACATCAATAGGACACAAACCATAGCGATAGAACTTGGAACTACATTATTGTGCCAAGTTTCAAAGAGCTAGCACAAACCGTGTTTGATTTAGAGTTCCAACTACATGTATCAATATAGGAGAAAACAGAGTGAAACCTAAACATGAAAACGGTTCCTGCAAAGGAACGGTTTAACCGAGAAGGACGAAATTTGGTGAGCCAAGTGGGATTGGTGTACTGATCATTACCTGCAAGTCTCATCAAGATTGGGTGAAAAAATGTTTGCTGAGATTTCAGGAAACTCGTAGTTTTTTGGAAGCTTGGCAACCCCTTTCAATGAAAGTGATTCTCGTCAGTCTCTGCTTGGGGCTACTTCAATAGGACACAAACCATAGCGATAGAACATGGAATTACATTAATGTGCCAAGTTTCAAAGAGCTAGCGCAAACCGTGTTTGATTTAGATTTCCAACTACATGTATCCATATAGGAGAAAACAGAGTGAAACCTAAACATGAAAACGGTTCCTGCAAAGGAACGGTTTAACCGTGAAGAATCAAATTTGGTGAGCCAAGTGGCATTGTGTACTCATCATTACCTGCAATTTTCATCAAGATTGGGTGAAAAAATGTTTGCTGAGATTTCAGGAAACTCGTAGTTTTTGGGAACTTGGCAACCCCTATCAATGAAATAGATTCTCGTCAGTCTCTGCTTGGGGCTACTTCAATAGGACACAAACCATAGCGATAGAACTTGGAACTACATTATTGTGCCAAGTTTCAAAGAGCTAGCACAAACCGTGTTTGATTTAGAGTTCCAACTACATGTATCCATAATGGAGAAACAGAGTGAAACGTAAACATGAAAACGGTTACCGCAAAGGAACGGTTTAACCTAGAAGAACGAAATTTGGTGAGCCAAGTGGGATTGGTGTAGTGATCATTACCTGGAAGTATCATCAAGTTTGCGTGAAAAAATGTTTGCTGAGGTTTCAGGAAACTCGTAGTTTTTGGAAGCTTGGCAACCCCTTTCAATGAACGTGATTCTCATCAGTCTCTCCTTTAGGCTACTTCAATAGGAAACAAACCATAGCGATAGAACTTGGAACTACATTATTGTGTCAAGTTTCAAAGAGCTAGCACAAACCGTGTTTGATTTAGAGTTCCAACTACATGTATCGACATAGGAGTAAACAGAGTGAAACCTAAACATGAAACCGGTTCCTGCAAATGAACGGTTTAACCTAGAAGAACGAAATTTGGTGAGCCAAGTGGGATTGGTGTACTGATCATTAAATGGAAGTATCATCAAGTTTGGGTGAAAAATTGTTTGCTGAGATTTCAGGAAACTCGTAGTTTTTGGGAGTTAGGCAACCCGTTTCAATGAAAGTGATTCTCGTCAGTCTCTGCTTGGGGCTAATTCAATAGGACACAAACCATAGCGATAGAACTTGGAACTACTGTATTGTGCCAAGTTTCAAAGAGCTAGCACATACCATGTTTGATTTAGAGTTCCAACTACATGTATCCATATAGGAGAAAACAGAGTGAAACCTAAACATGAAACCGGTTCCTGCAACGGAACGGTTTAACCTAGAAGAACGAAATTTGGTGAGCCAAGTTGGATTGGTGTACTGATCATTACCTGCAAGTATCATCAAGATTGGGTGAAAAATTTTTTGCTGAGATTTAAGGAAACTTGTAGTTTTTTGGAAGCTTCACAACCCCTTTCAATGAAAGTGATTCTCGTCAGTCTCTGCTTCAGGCTACTTCAATTGTACACAAACCATAGCGAAAGAACTTGGAACAACATTATTGTGCCAAGTTTCAAAGAGCTAGCACAAACCGTGTTTGATTTAGAGTTCCAACTACATGTATCCATGTAGGAGAAAACAGAGTGAAACCTAAACATGAAAACGATAACTGCAAAGGAACGGTTTAACCTAGAAGAACCAAATTTGGTGAGCCAAGTGGGATTGGTGTACTGATCCATAATGGAAGTATCATCAAGTTTGGGTGAAAAATGTTTGCTGAGATTTCAGGAGACTCGTAGTTTTTGGGAGCTTGGCAACCCCTTTCAATGAAAGTGATTCTCGTCAGTCTCTGCTTGGGTCTACTTCAATAGGACACAAACCATAGCGATAGAACTTGGAACTACATTATTGTGCCAAGTTTCAAAGAGCTAGCAGAAACCGTGTTTGATTTAGAGTTCCAACTACATGTATCCATAGAGGAGAAACAGAGTGAAACCTAAACATGAAAACGGTTACTGCAAAGGAACGGTTTAACCTAGAAGAACGAAATTTGGTGAGCCAAGTGCGATTGGTGTACTGATCATTACCTGCAAGTATCATCAAGATTGGGTGAAAAAATCTTTGCTGAGATTGACGAAACTCGTAGTTTTTTGGAAGCTTGGCAACCTCTTTCAATGAAAGTGATGCTCGTCAGTCTCTCCTTGAGGCTACTTCAATAGGACTCATACCATAGCGATAGAACTTGGAACTACATTATTGTGCCAAGTTTCAAAGAGCTAGCACAAACCGTGTTTGATTTAGAGTTCCAACTACATGTATCCATATAGGAGAAAACAGAGTGAAACCTAAACATGAAAACGGTTCCTGTAAAGGAACGGTTTAACCGAGAAGAACGAAATTTGGTGAGCCCGGTGGCACTGGTGTACTGATCATTACCTGCAAGTCTCATGAAGATTGGGTGAAAAAATGTTTGCTGAGATTTCAGGAAACTCGTAGTTTTTTGGAAGCTTGGCAACCCCTTTCAATGTAAGTGATTCTCGTCAGTCTCTGCTTGGGGCTACTTCAATAGGACAAAAACCATAGCGATAGAACTTGGAACTACATTATTGTGCCAAGTTTCAAAGAGCTAGCACAAACATTGTTTGATTTAGAGTTCCAACTACATGTATCCATATAAAGAGAAAACAGAGTGAAACCTAAACATGAAAACGGTTCCTGCAAAGGAACGGTTTAACCGAGACGAACGAAATTTGGTGAGCCAAGTGGGATTGGTGTACTGATCATTACCTGCAAGTATCATCAAGTTTGGGTGAAAAAAATGTTTTCTGAGATTTCAGGAAACTCGTAGTTTTTTGAGAAGCTTGGCAACCCCTTTCAATGAAAGTGATTCTCGTCAGTCTCTGCTTGGGGCTACATCAATAGGACACAAACCATAGCCATTGAACATGGAACTACATTATTGTGCCAAGTTTCAAAGAGCTAGCACAAACCGTGTTTGACTTAGAGTTCCAACTACCAGTATCCATATAGGAGAAAACAGAGTGAAACCTAAACAAGAAAACGGTTCCTGCAAAGAACGGTTTAACCGAGAAGAACGAAATTTGGTGAGCCAAGTGGGATTGGTGTACTGATCATTACCTGCAAGTCTAATCAAGATTGGGTGAAAAAATGTTTGCTGAGATTTCAGGAAACTCGTAGTTTTAGGAAGCTTGGCAACCCCTTTCAATGAAAGTGATTCTCGTCAGTCTCTGCTTGGGGCTACTTCAATAGGACACAATCCACAGTGATAGAATATGGAACTACATTATTTTGCCAGCATTCAAAGAGCTAGCACAAACCGTGTTTGATTTAGAGTTCCAAATACATTTATCCATATAGGAGAAAACAGAGTGAAACCTAAACATGAAACCGGTTCTTGCAAAGGAACAGTTTAACATAGAAGAACGAAATTTGGTGGCCAAGGGGGATTGGTGTACTGATCATTACCTGCAAGTCTCATGAAGATTGGGTGAAAAAATCTTTGCTGAGATTTAGGAAACTCGTAGTTTTTTGGAAGCTTGGCAACCCCTTTCAATGAAAGTGATTCTCGTCAGTCTCTGCTTGGGGCTACTTCAATAGGACACACACCATAGCGATAGAACTTTGAACTACATTATTGTGCCAAGTTTCAAAGAGCTAGCACAATCCGTGTTAGATTTAGAGTTCCAACTACATGTATCCATATAGGAGAAAACAGAGTGAAACCTAAACATGAAAACGGTTCCTGCAAAGGAACGGTTTAACCGAGAAGAACAAAATTTGGTGAGCCAAGTGGGATTGGTGTCCTGATCATAACCTGCAAGTATCATCAAGTTTGGGTGAAAAAATGTTTGCTGAGATTTCAGGAAACTCGTAGTTTTTTGGAAGCTTGGCAACCCCTTTCAATGAAAGTGATTCTCGTCAGTCTCTGCTTGGGGCTACTTCAATAGGACACAAACCATAGCGATAGAACTTGGAACTACATTATTGTGCGAACTTTCAAAGAGCTAGCACAAACCGTGTTAGATTTAGAGTTCCAACTACATGTATCCATATAGGAGAAAGCAGAGTGAAACCTAAACATAAAAACGGTTCCTGCAAAGGAACGGTTAAACCGAGACGAACGAAATTTGGTGAGCCAAGTGGGATTGGTGTACTGATCATGACCTGCAAGTATCATCAAGATTGGGTGAAAAAATGTTTGCTGAGATTTCAGGAAACTCGTAGTTTTTTGGAAGCTTGGCAACCCCTTTCAATGAAAGTGATTCTCGTCAGTCTCTGCTTGGGGCTACTTCAATAGGACACAAACCATAGCGATAGAACTTGGAACTACATTATTGTGCCAACTTTCAAAGAGCTAGCACAAACCGTGTTAGATTTAGAGTTCCAACTACATGAATCCATATAGGAGAAAACAGAGTGAAACCTAAACATGAAAACGGCTCCTGCAAAGGAACGGTTTAACCGAGAAGAACGAAATTTGGTGAGCCAAGTGGGATTGGTGTACTGATCATTACCTGCAAGTATCATCAAGATTGGGTGAAAAAATGTTTGCTGAGATTTCAGGAAACTCGTAGTTTTTTGGAAGCTTGGCAACCCCTTTCAATGAAAGTGATTCTCGTCAGTCTCTGCTTGGGGCTACTCCAATAGGACACACACCATAGCGATAGAACTTTGAACTACATTATTGTGCCAAGTTTCAAAG